>NC_092271.1:1571910-1606910 GCF_036320965.1 Panulirus ornatus
AAACCACACCACACCACATACTGCCCTCAAACATTTCATTTCCAACACATCCACACTCGTCCGCACAACCCTATCTATAGCCCACGCCTCTCAACCATGTAACATTGTTAGAACCACTGTTCCTTCAAACATACCTATTTTTGTTTCCGAGATAACGTTCACGCCTTCCACACATTCTTCAACTCTCGCAGAACCTTCGCCCCCTCCCCCCACCCTGTGACTCACACCGCTTCATGGTTCCATCTGCTGCGAAATCCACTCCCAGATATCTAAAACACTTCAATTCCAAAAATTTTTCTCCATTCAAACTTACCTCCCAATTGACTTGTCCCTCAACTCTGCTGAACCTAATAACCTTGCTCTTATTCACATTTACTCTCAGCTTTCTTCTTTCACACACTTTACTTAACTCAGTCACCAACTTCTGCAGTTTCTCACTCGAACCAGACATCAGCTCTCTATCATCAGCAAACAACAAGTGATTCACTTTCCAGGCCCTTTAATCCACACCAGACTGCATACTTGCCCCACTCTCCAAACCCTTGCATTCACCACCTTAACAATCATATCCATGAACAAATTAAACAACCATGGAGACATCACGCACCCCTACCATAAACAGATATTCACTGGGAACCAATCACTTTCCTCTCTTCCTATATATATATGTATATATATATATATATATATATATATATATATATATATATATATATATATATATATATATATATATATATATATATATATATATATATATATATATATATATATATATATAGAGTTGATAGAGATGCTCTGTGGAAGGTATTAAGAATATATGGTGTGGGAGGCAAGTTGTTAGAAGCAGTGAAAAGTTTTTATCGAGGATGTAAGGCATGTGTACGTGTAGGAAGAGAGGAAAGTGATTGGTTCTCAGTGAATGTAGGTTTGCGGCAGGGGTGTGTGATGTCTCCATGGTTGTTTAATTTGTTTATGGATGGGGTTGTTAGGGAGGTAAATGCAAGAGTTTTGGAAAGAGGGGCAAGTATGAAGTCTGTTGGGGATGAGAGAGCTTGGGAAATGAGTCAGTTGTTGTTCGCTGATGATACAGCGCTGGTGGCTGATTCATGTGAGAAACTGCAGAAGCTGGTGACTGAGTTTGGTAAACTGTGTGGAAGAAGAAAGTTAAGAGTAAATGTGAATAAGAGCAAGGTTATTAGGTACAGTAGGGTTGAGGGTCAAGTCAATTGGGAGGTGAGTTTGAATGGAGAAAAACTGGAGGAAGTGAAGTGTTTTAGATATCTGGGAGTGGATCTGTCAGCGGATGGAACCATGGAAGCGGAAGTGGATCATAGGGTGGGGGAGGGGGCGAAAATTTTGGGAGCCTTGAAAAATGTGTGGAAGTCGAGAACATTATCTCGGAAAGCAAAAATGGGTATGTTTGAAGGAATAGTGGTTCCAACAATGTTGTATGGTTGCGAGGCGTGGGCTATGGATAGAGTTGTGCGCAGGAGGATGGATGTGCTGGAAATGAGATGTTTGAGGACAATGTGTGGTGTGAGGTGGTTTGATCGAGTAAGTAACGTAAGGGTAAGAGAGATGTGTGGAAATAAAAAGAGCGTGGTTGAGAGAGCAGAAGAGGGTGTTTTGAAATGGTTTGGGCACATGGAGAGAATGAGTGAGGAAAGATTGACCAAGAGGATATATGTGTCGGAGGTGGAGGGAACGAGGAGAAGAGGGAGACCAAATTGGAGGTGGAAAGATGGAGTGAAAAAGATTTTGTGTGATCGGGGCCTGAACATGCAGGAGGGTGAAAGGAGGGCAAGGAATAGAGTGAATTGGAGCGATGTGGTATACAGGGGTTGACGTGCTGTCAGTGGATTGAATCAAGGCATGTGAAGCGTCTGGGGTAAACCATGGAAAGCTGTGTAGGTATGTATATTTGCGTGTGTGGACGTGTGTATGTACATGTGTATGGGGGGGGGGGGTTGGGCCATTTCTTTCGTCTGTTTCCTTGCGCTACCTCGCAAACGCGGGAGACAGCGACAAAGTATAAAAAAAAAAAAAAAATATATATATATATATATATATATATATATATATATATATATATATTGTGATTGGGAATACCTGGTTTAAAAAGCGAGAGATACATAAGTATACGTATATAAGTAGGAGAGATGGCCAGAGAGCGTTATTGGATTACGTGTTAATTGACAGGCACGCGAGAGAGAGACTCTTGGATGTGAATGCGCAAACGCGGGAGACAGCGACAAAGTATAATAATAATATATATATATATATATATATATATATATATATATATATATATATATATATATATATATATATATATATATATGTATGGTGGCTGATTCATGTGAGAAACTGCAGAAGCTGGTGACTGAGTTTGGTAAAGTGTGTGAAAGAAGAAAGTTAAGAGTAAATGTGAATAAGAGCAAGGTAATTAGGTACAGTAGGGTTGAGGGTCAAGTCAATTGGGAGGTAAGTTTGAATGGAGAAAAACTGGAGGAAGTAAAGTGTTTTAGATATCTGGGAGTGGATCTGGCAGCGGATGGAACCATGGAAGCGGAAGTGGATCATAGGTTGGGGGAGGGGGCGAAAATTCTGGGAGCCTTGAAGAATGTGTGGAAGTCGAGAACATTATCTCGGAAAGCAAAAATGGGTATGTTTGAAGGAATAGTGGTTCCAACAATGTTGTATGGTTGCGAGGCGTGGGCTATGGATAGAGTTGTGCGCAGGAGGATGGATGTGCTGGAAATGAGATGTTTGAGGACAATATGTGGTGTGAGTTGGTTTGATCGAGTAAGTAACGTAAGTGTAAAAGAGATGTGTGGAAATAAAAAGACCGTGGTTGAGAGAGCAGAAGAGGGTGCTTTGAAATGGTTTGGGCACATGGAGAGAATGAGTGAGGAAAGATTGACCAAGAGGATATATTTGTCGGAGGTGGAGGTAACGAGAAGTGGGAGACCAAATTGGAGGTGGAAAGATGGAGTGAAAAAGATTTTGTGTAATCGGGGCCTGAACATGCAGAAGGGTGAATGGAGGGCAAGGAGTAGAGTGAATTGGATTGATTTGGTATACCGGGGTTGACGTGCTGTCAGTGGATTGAATCAGGGCATGTGAAGCGTCTGGGGTAAACCATGGAAAGCTGTGTAGGTATGTATATTTGCGTGTGTGGACGTATGTATATACATGTGCATGGGGGTGGGTTGGGCCATTTCTTTCGTCTGTTTCCTTGCGCTACTTCGCAAACGCGGGAGACAGCGACAAAGCAAAAAAAAAAAGTATATATATATATATATATATATATATATATATATATATATATATATATATATATATATATATATATATATATATATTGCTTTGTTGCTGTATCCCGCGTTAGCGAGGTAGCGCAAGGAAACAGATGAAAGAATGTCCCACCCCACCAAATATACACATGTATATACATACACATACACACACGCACATATACATACATATACATCTCAACGTATACATATGTAAACACATACAGCATATACATATATACACATGTACATAATTTATACTGTCTGCCTTTATTCATTCCTATCGCCACCCCACCACACATGGAATAACAACCCCCTCCCCCAACTCATATGCGCGAGGTAGCGATAGGAAAAGACAACAAAAGCCCCATCCGTTCATACTCAGTCTCTAGGTGTCATGTAATAATGCATGGAAACCACAGCTCTCTTTCCACATCCATTCCCCACAGATCTTTCCCTGGTTTACCCCAGACGCTTCACATGCCCTGGTTCAATCCATTGACAACACGTCGGCCCCGGTATACCACATCGTTCCAATTCACTCTATTCCTTGCACGCCTTTCACCCTCCTGCACGTTCAGGCCCCGATCACTCAAAATCTTCTTCACTCAATCTTTTCACCTCTAATTTGGTCTCCCACTTCTCGTTCCCTCCACCTCTGACACATTGACTCTTCGTCAATCTTTCCTGACCCATTCTCTTCATGTGACCAAACCATTTCAAAACACCGTATTCTGCTCTCTCAACCACACTCTTTTTATTACCACACATTTCTCTAACCCTATTATTACTTACTTGATCAAACCACCTCACACTACATAATGTCCTCAAACATTTCGTTTCCAGCACATCCACCCTCCTCCGCACAACTCTATCCATAGCCCACGCCTCGCATCCATATAACATTGTTGGAACCACTATTCCTCCAAACATACCCATTTTTACTTTCCGGGATAGTGTTCTCGACTTCCACCCATTCTTCAACGCCCCCAGTACTTTCACCCCCTCCCCCACCCTATGATTCACTTCCGCTTCTATGGTTCCATCCGCTGCCAAATCCACTCCCAGATATCTAAAACACTTCACTTCCTCCAGTTTTTCTCCATTTAAACTTACCTTCCAATTGACTTGTCCCTCAACTCTACTCTACACAATAATCTTGCTCTTATTTACATTTACTCTCAGCTTTCTTCTTTCACGCACTTTAACAAAATCAGTCACCAGCGTCTACAGTTTCTCACACGAATTAGCCACCAGCGCTGTATCATCAGCGAACAACAACTGACTCACTTCCCAAGCTCTCTCATACACAACAGACTTCATACTTGCCCCTCTTTCCAAAACTCTTGCATTCACCTCCCTAACAACCCCATCCATAAACAAATTAAACAACCATGGAGACATTACACTCCCCTGCCGCAAACCTACATTCACTGAGAACCAATCACTTTCCTCTATTCCTACACGTACACGTGCCTTACATCCTTGATAAAACCTTCTCACTCCTAACAACTTGCCTCCCACACCATACATGCTTAATACCTTCCACAAAGCATCTCTATCAAGTCTATCATATGCCTTCTCCAGATCCATAAATGCTACATACAAACCCATTTGCTTTTATAAGTATTTCTCAGATACATTCTTCAAAGCAAACACATGATCGACTCATCTCTCTAACATTTCTGAAAACCACACTGCTCTTCCCTAATCCGATGTTCTGTATATACCTTCACCCTCTCAATCAATACCTTCCCATATAATTTACCAGGAATACTCAACAAACTTATTCCACTGTAATTTGAGCACTCACTCTTATCCCCTTTGCCTTTGTACAATGGCACTATGCAAGCATTTCGGCAATCCTCAGGCACCTCACCATGAGCCATACATACATTAAATAATCGTACCAACCAGTCAACAATACAGTCACACCTTTTTTTTAATAAATTCCACTGCAATACCATCGAAACGCGCTGCCTTGCCGGCTTTCATCTTCCGCAAAGCTTTTACTATCTCTTCTCTGTTTACCAAATCATTTTCTCTAACCCTCACCCTTTGCACACCACCTCGACCAAAACACCCTATATCTGCCACTCTATCATCAAACACATTCAACAAACTTTCAAAACACTTACTCCATCTTCTCACATCACCACTACTTGTTATCACCTCCCCATTTGCCCCCTTCCTTGAAGTTCCCATTTGTCCCTTCTCTTACGCACTTTATTTACCTCCTTCCAAAACATCTTTTTATTCTCCCTACAATCTAATGATACTCTCTCACCCCAACTTTCATTTGCCCTCTTTTTCGCCTATTGCACCTTTCTCTTGACCTCCTGCCTTTTTCATTTATGCATCTCCAACACATTTGCATTATTTCCCTGGAAATATAATCCAAATGCCTCTCACTTCTCTTTCACTAATAATCTTACTTCTTCATCCCACCACTCACTACCCTTTCTAATCAACCCACCTCCCACGCTTCTCATGCCACAAGCATCTTTTGCGCAAGCCATGACTGCTTCCCTAAATACATTCAATTCCTCACCCACTCCATTTACCTCGTTTGTTCTTACCTTTTTCCATTCTGTACTCAGTCTCTCCTGGTACTTCTTCACACAAGTCTCCTTCCCAAGCTCACTTACTCCCACCATTATTTTCACCCCAACATTCTCTCTCCTTTTCTGAAAACCTCTACAAATCTTTACGTTAACCTCCATAAGATAATGATCAGATATCCCTCCAGTTGCACCTCTCAGCACATTAACATCCAAAAGTCTCTCTTTCGCGCGACTATCAATTAACACGTATTCCAATAACGCTCTCTGCCCATCTCTCCTACTTATGTAAGTATACTTATGTATATATCTGTTTTCAAACCAGATATTCCCAATCACTAGTTCTTTTTCAGCACATAAATCTACAAGCTCTTCACCATTTCTATTTACAACACTGAACACCCCATGTACACCAATTATTCCCTCAACTTCCACATTACTCACCTTTGCATTCAAATCACCCATCACTATATCCCGGTCTCGTGCATGAAAACTATTAACACACTCATTCATCTGTTCCCAAAACATTCTCCTCTCATGATCTTTCTTCTCATGCCCAGGTGCATATGCACCAATAATCACCCATCTCTCTCCATCCACTTTTAGTTTTACCCACATCAATCTAGAGTTTACTTTCTTAAACTCAATTACATACTCACACTACTCTTTTTCAGGAGTAGAGCTACTTCTTCCCATCCTCTTGTCATCGCACTACCCTCTGACTTTACTCCCAAGACATTCCCCAACCACTTTTCCCCTTTACCTTCAGCTTCGTTTCACTCAGAGCCAAAACATCCAGGTTCCTTTCCTGAAACATACTACCTATCTGTCCTTTTTTCTCATCTTGGTTACATCCACACACATTTAGACACCCCAATCTGAGCCTTAGAGGAGGATGAGTACTCCCCGCGTGACTCCTTCTGTTTTCCCTAGTAGAAAGTTAAATTACAAGGAGGGGAGGGTTTCCAAAAACCCGCTTCCGTCCCCTTTAGTAGCCTTCTACGAAACGTGAGGAATGCGTGGGAAGTATTCCTTCTCCCCTATCCCCAGGAATATATATATATATATATATATATATATATATATATATATATATATATATATATATATATATATATGTATATATATATATATATATATATATATATATATATATATATATATATACATATATATATATATATATATATATATATATATATATATATATATATATATATATATATATCTAATTTGCTTTGTCGCTGTCTCCCGCGTTTGCGAGGTAGCGCAAGGAAACACACGAAAGAAATGGCCCAACCCACCCCCATACACAATGTATATACATACACGTCCACACACGCAAATATACATACCTATGCATCTCAATGTACACATATATATATACACACACAGACACATACATATATACCCATGCACACAATTCACACTGTCTGCTTTTATTCATTCCCATCGCCACCTCGCCACACATGGAATACCATCCCCCTCCCCCTCTCATTTGTGCGAGGCAGCACTAGGAAAAGACAACAAAGGCCCCATTCGTTCACACTCAGTCTCTAGCTGTCATGCAATAATGCCCGAAACCACAGCTCCCTTTCCACATCCAGGCCCCCACACAACATTCCATGGTTTACACCAGACGCTTCACATGCCCTGATTCAATCCAATGACAGTACGTCAACCCCGGTATACCACATCGATCCAATTCACTCTATTCCTTGCCCTCCTTTCACCCTCCTGCATGTTCAGGCCCCGATCACACAAAATCTTTTTCACTCCATCTTTCCACCTCCAATTTGGTCTCCCACTTCTCCTCGTTCCCTCCACATCCGATACATATATTATCTTGGTCAATCTTTCCTCACTCATTCTCTCCATGTGCCCAAACCATTTCAAAACACCCTCTTCTGCTCTCTCAACGACGCTTTTTTTTATTTCCACACATCTCTCTTACCCTTACATTACTTACTCGATCAAACAACCTCACACCACACATTGTCCTCAAACATCTCATTTCCAGCACATCCACCCTCCTGCGCACAACTCTATCCATAGCCCACGCCTCGCAACCATACAACATTCTTGGAACCACTATTCCTTCAAACATACCCATTTTTGCTTTCCGAGATAATGTTCTCGACTTCCACACATTCTTGAAGGCTCCCAGGATTTTCGCCCCCTCCCCTACCCTATGATTCATTTCTGCTTCCATGGTTCCATCCGCTGCCAGATCCACTCCCAGATATCTAAAACACTTCACTTCCTCCAGTTTTTCTCCATTTAAACTTACCTCCCAATTGACTTGACCCTCAACCCTACTGTACCTAATAACCTTGCTCTTATTCACATTTACTCTTAACTTTCTTCTTTCACACACTTCACCAAACTCAGTCACCAGCTTCTACAGTTTCTCATATGAATCAGCCACCAGCGCTATATCATCAGCGAACAACAACCGACTCACTTCCCAAGCTCTCTCTCTCATCCAAAACAGACTTCATACTTGCCCCTCTTTCCAGAACTCTTGCATTCACCTCCCTAACAACCCCATCCATAAACAAATTAAACAAACATGGAGACATCACACACCCCTACCGCAAACCTATATTCACTGAGAACCTATCACTTTCCTCTCTTCCTACACGTACATATGCCTTACATCCTCGATAAAAACTTTTCACTGCTTCTAACAACTTTCCTCCCACACCATATATTCTTAATACCTTCCACAGAGCATCTCTATCAACTCTATCATATGCCTTCTCCAGATCCATAAATGCTACATACAAATCCATTTGCTTTTCTAAGTATTTCTCACATACATTCTTCAAAGCAAACACCTGATCCACACATCCTCTACCACTTCTGAAACCACATTGCTCTTCCCCAATCTGATTCTCTGTACATGCCTTCACCCTCTCAATCAATACCCTCCCATATAATTTACCAGGAATACTCAACAAACTTATACCTCTGTAATTTGAGCACTCACTCTTATCCCCTTTGCCCTTGTACAATGGCACTATGCACGCATTCCGCCAATCCTCAGGCACCTCACCATGAGTCATACATACATTAATTAACCTTATCAACCAGTCAAAAATACAGTGACCCCTTTTTTAATAAATTCCACTGCAGTACCATCCAAACCTGCTGCCTTGCCGGCTTTCATCCTCTGCAAAGCTTTTACTACCTCTTCTCTGTTTACCAAATCATTTTCCCTAACCCTCTCACTTTGCACACCACCTCGACCAAAACAACCTATATCTGCCACTCTATCATCAAACACATTCAACAAATCTTCAAAATACTCACTCCATCTCCTTCTCACATCACCACTACTTGTTATCACCTTCCCATTAGCCCCCCCTCACTGAAGTTCCCATTTGCTCCCTTGTCTTACGCACTTTATTTACCTACTTCGAGAACATCTTTTTATTCTCCCTAAAATTTAATGATACTCTCTCACCCCAACTCTCATTTGCCCTCTTTTTCACCTCTTGCACCTTTCTCTTGACTTCCTGTCTCTTTCTTTTATACATCTCCCACGCAATTGCATTTTTTCCCTGCAAAAATCGTCCAAATGCCTCTCTCTACTCTTTCACTAATAATCTTACTTCTTCATCCCACCACTCACTACTCTTTCTAATCAACCCACCTCCCACTCTTCTCATGCCATAAGCATCTTTTCCGCAATCCATCACTGACTCCCTAAATACATCCCATTCGTCCCTAACTCCCTTACTTCCATTCTTCTCACTTTTTTTCATTCTGTACTCAGTCTCTCCTGGTACTTCCTCACACAAGTCTCCTTCCCAAGCTCACTTACTCTCACCACCCTCTTCACCCCAACATTCACTCTTCTTTTCTGAAAACCACTACAAATCTTCACCTTAGCCTCCACAAGATAATGATCAGACATCCCTCCAGTTGCATCTCTCAGCACATTAACATCCAAAAGTCTCTCTTTCGCACGCCTGTCAATTAACAAGTAATCTAATAACGCTCTCTGGCCATCTCTCCTACTTACATACGTATACTTATGTATCTCTCGCTTTTTAAACCAGGTATTCCCAATCACCAGTCCTTTTTCAGCACATAAATCTACAAGCTCTTCACCATTTCCATTTACAACACTGAACACCCCATGTATACCAATTATTCCCTCAACTGCCACATTACTCACCTTTGCATTCAAATCACCCATCACTATAACCCGGTCTCGTGCATGAAAACCACTAGCACACTCATTCAGCTGCTCCCAAAACACTCTCATGATCTTTCTTCTCATGCCCAGGTGCATATGCAGCAATAATCACCCATCTCTCTCCATCAACTTTCAGTTTTACCCATAATAATCGAGAATTTACTTTCTTACATTCTATCACATATTCCCACAACTCCAGTTTCAGGAGTACTGCTACTCCATCCCTTGCTCTTGTCCTCTCACTAAACCCTGACTTTACTCCCAAGACATTCCCAAACCACTCTTCCCCTTTACCCTTGAGCTTCGTTTCACTCTGAGCCAAAACATCCAGGTTCCTTTCCTCAAACATACTACCTATCTCTCCTTTTCTTCACATCTTGGTTACATCCACACACATTCAGACACCCCAGTCTGAGCCTTCGAGGAGGATGAGCACTCCCCGCGTGACTCCTTCTGTTTCCCATTTTAGAAAGTTAAAAATACAAGGAGGGGAGGATTTCTGGCCCCCCGCTCCCGTCGCCTCTAGTCGCCTTCTACGACACGCGAGGAATCATATATATATATATATATATATATATATATATATATATATATATATATATATATATATATATATATATATATATATATATATATATATATATATATATTATATATATATATATATATCATTATCATTATTATTATGATACTATTCGCTGTCTCCCACGTTAGGAAGGTAGCGCAAGGAAACAGACGAAACAATGGGCCAACCCACACACATACACATGTATATACCTACGCGTACACACACGTACATCTCAACGTATGTATATATATATATATATATATATATATATATATATATATATATATATATATATATATATATATATATATATATATATATATATATATATATGTATATATATAAGATAAGATAAGATAAGATAAGATAAGATACTTTATTCGTCAAACTGTTATACAAAATGTAATACAAAATGAAATTCGCTTTGGCTTTAGAGCTCCTTAGTAGTTGTAAAAAAAAAAAAAACATTAAAATATTAACAAGGAATATTGCATAGGTTATTTCATATAAAATGTTACTTTGCTATTGTGTACATGCGATATCAGCTTGTCACCATCCCTATCATGAACCATCACCTACAGTTATCATGAAACTTAAAGCTAGAAGTTATAGTGATGATAGATGATTGAAAAGCAGAATGCTTTTTGGTACAAACGACTTTTTGTATCTGTCAGTGCGCAGCTTGGGCAGAGCTAGCCTTCTACCAGATTTAAGATACGTGTAACAATTATGTAACGGATGCGTTACATCTTTCATCATTCTGTCTACTTGTTTCATTGTGCCTTTTTGATACAGTTTATTCAGTGATGTGGTCTCTGCACCTAGTTTTCTTGCTTTCTTAACAATCCTTCCCAACTTCTTTTTATCTTTGCACGTAAGTTTTCCATACCAGGCAGTGATTGAAAAATTTATGATTGATTCTAAAATTGATTTGTAAAATAGGCTGATGACCATTTTATCTACATGTAGGTTATGCAAGATACGTACAAAGTGTAATCTTTGGTTACATTTCCTTGACACCATATCTGTATTAACACTTCCCTTCAACTGGTCATCAATCATAAAGCCCAAATACTTATACTGGTTTACTCTTTCTACGTTTTCTTCCTCATTTGTTAATAGGTCTGGTACGTGTTTATTTTTAGTTCTGAAATCAAATATCATCTCTTTCGTTTTCTTTACATTAAGCTCCAAAAAATTTTGTTTACTCCAGTCAACGAATTTTCTAACTTGAGTTAAATAGCCTTCATAATTATTATTTACAATTTTTCCTAAGATAACTGTATCGTCAGCATATTTTATAATAGTACAATCATCAATTTCACTTCTACAATCATCTGTATACAAGGTGAAAAGAGCTGGGGACAATACACAACCTTGGGGGGCTCCTGTGTTGGTGACTATCACATTAGACTTAACATTATTTACATTGGTATATTGGGGTCTCTGGGTTAAAAAGCTAAAAATCCATATTAAGATATTTCTATTTACACCCAATTGTAGCATTTTATTGAGCAAAATATGAGGTTGCATTGTATTAAATGCTGAACTAAAATCAATGTATAGTGCTCTAATTTGTGATTTGGGCTTATCTAAATGCTTATTAATATCATTTAATAGTACAAGTGTTGCATCCTGTACACTCCTATTATTACGATAAGCACATTGCATAGGGTCTTTTAAATTATTTGTTTTTTCACAGATATAGTTTTTCACAATGCTTTCTAAACATTTCATAATATTAGATGTTAGTACTACAGGTCTGAAGTCTTTGTGATCTTTTGGGTGATTAATTTTTGCAATAGGTTTCACTTCAGATTCTTTCCATTTATAAGGCACCAGTCCCTGATCCAGCGAGTCCTGAAATAATGTGGTCAGTACGTGTGTCAATTGTTTTGCACAGCGTTTAAGTACCCTAGCAGGTATCCCGTCTGGCCCTGTAGCTTTACCTGCCCGAATATTCTGCAGGGACTTCTGTACGTCTTCTTGCCTAATTATAATTCTTTCATCATTGTTAGATTGAATTTCTGTCATTACCTCATTACACGCATCACTGAAATCATGTCTTTCAAATCTCGCAAATAACGCGTTCATTTCATTTACATATGTGTTGATATTTTCCGGTTCAGGCACACTTTGTTTCTTCTTGTGCCCGCACAGGGTTTTAAGTCCTTTCCAAGCGTCTTTTACTCTGTTTGTTTTAAACAAGCCTTCAACTTTTTCTTTGTATACTCTTTTCGATTCAGTAATTTTTTTATCAATATTACTTTGCAATGTTCATCTTTCAACATCACTTCCATTTCGCATGAGTCTGTGTTTTTCATTTAGCATAGATTTTAGTTCTTTTTTAATCCATGGTTTATTGTTTGGGTATATCTTTATTGTTTTGGTAGGTACGATCATATCAAAGCAAAAGTGAAAGTATTCATTGAAAATATCTAAGTTAGTGTTGATATCAGTCCTGTTTTCTATCAGGACAGACCAGTCTGTACAGTCAAAACACGCTTGTAATCGTTGTCTCTTGTTATCGTCCCATTCTCTAATTTCAATTTCTTTCGATTTGACTCTTTTCAGTAATTGTTTATATGTAGGTACACAGTATAGCATGTTATGGTCTCCATTTCCAATGTTTGCTCGTTTAAAAACTTTATATCCATCTTTAATATTACAATACATCTTATCCAGTGTCGCCTTACCTCTTGTGGCACAGTTTACTGGTTGTTCGTACGTAGGGACTTTTCCTTGAAAATCACAATGATTAAAATCTCCTAAAATATTTATTGCACTGTTCGGGCTCTCATTTTCACAGTTTGTAACACAATTTTCTAGTATATCAGCTGCTATAACTTCGTCCGCATCCGGGGGTATATATACAAGTACTAGGATTATCTTATCAAATTCACGTGGTAGATAAAAGGGTCGACAGGTGAACGCTAAATACTCGATGTTGTTGTCACAGTAGCTCTTCTTAACATTAATTTGTGAACACCATCTGTCATTCACGTAAGCGGCAACCCCACCACCTCGGTCCTTATCAACACCTTTCCTGTCAGACCGTACCAACACAAACCCATCGATAGCCAGTGTGCTAGCCGCATCCCGATCTTGCAACCAGGTTTCCGTGAGGGCGATTACTGCACTGTCTCTATATTCTTGAATAAACTTACAGTTGGTACATAACTCGTCCATTTTATTTCTAATTGAGCGTACGTTACCAAAGGTGATGGCTGGCAGCGGAGTCCTCATGCCACGTCTCCTGATTCTCACACGTATACCGCTGCGTCGCCCTCTTCTCCGCATTCGGTGTCTTTTCTCTGCTACATTTTCTGAGTATTCCTTCTCGTTGTAACTTGCCTGTAATTCTTGTAGTCTTCTTACATCATTGATGAACTTAACAGGTAGAGGTGAGTCCAGCGAGGGTCGCAGGCTGATTAGGGAAGCACTGTCATACTGGATGTTTACATTCGTGGCTGCAGTCACCTTCATAACACACAGAATTGCACCACAAATCAAGTACATTTTCTGGTTCCATAGTGTTAGAGTTGCTCCAGAGGCATTCATGGTTACTGTAGAATGGTCCAGGAAGTGCAGACTTATCAGAAAAAGGTTAAAAAGAGAGATAAAAGTCGGGAGCTCTAGCGCCGGGGCAGCCGTCGAGCAGCGCCACCATATATATATATATATATATATATATATATATATATATATATATATATATATATATATATTTTTTTTTTTTTTTTTTTTTTTGCTTTGGATGTTTTGGATCTCAGTGAAACGAAGCTCAAGGGTAAAGGGGAAGTGTGGTTTGGGAATGTCTTGGGAGTAAAGTCAGGGGGTAATGAGAGTACAAGAGCAAGGGAAGGAGTAAAACTACTCCTGAAACAGGAGTTGTGGGAGTATGTGATAGAATATAGGAAAGTAAATTCTATATTAATATGATGAAAACTGAAAGTTGATGGAGAGAGATGGTTGATTATTGGTGCATATGCACCTGGGCATGAGAAGAAAGATCATGAGAGGCAAGTGTTTTGGGAGCAGCTGAATGAGTGTGTTAGTTTTTTTGATGCACGCGACCGGGTTATAGTGATGGGTGATTTGAATGCAAAGGTGAGTAATGTGGCAGTTGAGGGAATAATTGGTATACATGGGGTGTTCAGTATTGTAAATTGAAATGGTGAAGAGCTTGAAGATTTATGTAATGAAAAAGGACTGGTGATTGGGGGTCTCTGGTTTAAAAAGCGAGATATACATAAGTATACGTATGTAAGTAGGAGAGAAGGCCAGAGAGCGTTATTGGATTACGTGTTAATTGACAGGCGCGCGAAAGAGAGACTTTTGGATGTTAATGTGCTGAGAGGTGCAAGTGGAGGCATGTCTGATCATTATCTTGTGGAGCCGAAGGTGAAGATTTGGATGGGTTTTCAGAAAAGAAGAGTGAATGTTGGTTTGAAGAGGGTGGTGAAAGTAAGTGAGCTTGGGAAGAAGACTTGTGTGAGGAAGTACCAGGAGAGTCTGAGTACAGAATGGAAAAAGGTGAGAACAAAGGAGGTAAGGGGAGTGGGGGAGGAATGGGATGTATTTAGGGAATCAGTGATGGCTTGCGCAAAAGATGCTTGTGGCATGAGAGCGTGTGAGGTGGGTTGATTAGAAAGGGTAGTGAGTGGTGGGATGAATAAGTAAGATTATTAGTAAAAGAGAAGAGAGATTTTTTCAGGGAGAAAATGCAAATGAGTGGGAGATTTATAAAAGAAAGAAACAGGAAGTCAAGAGAAAGGTGCAAGAGGTGAAAAAAGAGGGCAAATGAGAGTTGGGGTGAGAGAGTATCATTAAACTGTAGAGAGAATAAAAAGATGTTCTGTAAGGAGGTAAATAAAGTGCGTAAGACAAGGGAGCAAATGGGAACTTCAGTGAGGGGGGCTAATGGGGAAGTGCTAACAAGTAGTGGTGATGTGAGGAGAAGATGGAGTGAGTATTTTGAAGGTTTGTTGAATGTGTTTGATGATAGAGTGGCAGATATAGGGTGTTTTGTTCGAGGTGGTGTGCAAATTTAGGGGGGGAAAATGATTTGATAAACAGAGAAGAGGTAGTAAAAGCTTTGCGGAAGATGAAAGCCGGCAAGGCAGCAGGTTTGGATGGTATTGCAGTGGAATTTATTAAAAAAGGGGGTGACTTTATTGTTGACTGGTTGGTAAGATTATTAAATATATGTATGATTCATGTTGAGGTGCCTGAGGATTGGCGGAATGCTTGCATAGTGCCATTGTATAAAAGCAAAGGGGATAAGAGTGAGTCCTCAAATTACAGAGGTATAAGTTTGTTGAGTATTCCTGGTAAGTTATATGGGAGGGTATTGATTGAGAGGGTGAAGGCATGTACAGAGCATCAGATTGGGGAAGAGCAGTGTGGTTTCAGAAGTGGTAGAGGATGTGTGGATCAGGTGTATGCTTTGAAGAATGTGTGTGAGAAATAATTAGAAAAGCAAATGGATTTGCATGTAGCATTTATGGATCTGGAGAAGGCATATGATAGAGTTGATAGAGATGCTCTGTGGAAGGTACTAAGAATATATGGTGTGGGATGCAAGTTGTTAGAAGCAGTGAAAAGTTTTTATCGAGCATGTAAGGCATGTGTACGTGTAGGAAGAGAGGAAAGTGATTGGTTCTCAGTGAACATAGGTTTTCGGCAGGTGTGTGTGATGCCTCCATGTTTGTTTAATTTGTTTATGGATGGGGTTGTTATGGAGGTGAATAGAAGAGTTTTGGAACGATGGGCAAGTATGCAGTCTGTTGGGGATAAGAGAGCTTGGGAAGTGAGTCAGGTGTTGTTCGCTGATGATACAGCGCTGATGGCTGATTCATGTGAGAAACTGCAGAAGCTGGTGATTGAGTTGGTAAAGTGTGTGAAAGAAGAAAGTTAAGAGTAAATGTAAATAAGAGCAAGGATATTAGATACAGTAGGGCTGAGGGTCAATTCAACTGGGAGGTAAGTTTCAATGGAGAAAAACTGGAGGAAGTAAAGTGTTTTAGATATCTGGGAGTGGATCTGGCAACGGATGGAACCATGGAAGCGGAAATAAATCATAAGATGGGGGAGGGGGCGAAAATTCTGGGAGCCTTGAAGAATGTGTGGAAGTCGAGAACATTATCTCCGAAAGCAAAAATGGCAATGTTTGAAGGAATAGTTGTTCCAACAATGTTGTATGGTTGCGAGGCGTGGGCTATGGATAGAGTTATGCGCAGGAGGGTTGATGTGCTGGAAATGAGATGTTTGAGGACAATATGTGCTGTGAGGTGGTTTGATCGAGTAAGTAATGTAAGGGTAAGAGAGATGTGTGGAAATAAAAAGATCGTGGTTGAGAGAGCAGAAGAGGGTGTTTTGAAATGGTTTGGGCACATGGAGAGAATGAATGAGGAAAGATTGACCAAGAGGATATATGTGTCGGAGGTGGAGGGAACGAGGAGAAGTGGGAGACCAAATTGAAGGTGGAAAGATGGAGTGAAAAGATTCTGAGTGATCGGGGCCTGAACATGCAGGAGGGTGAAAGGCGGGCAAGGAATCGAGTGAATTAGATCGATGTGGTATTCCGGGGTCGACGTGCTGTCAATTGATTGAACCAGGGCATGTGAAGCGTCTGAGGTAAACTATGGAAAGTTCTGTGGGGCGTGGATGTGGAAAGGGAGCTGTGGTTTCGGGCATTATTGGATGACAGCTGGAGACTGAGTGTGAGCGAATGGGGCCTTTGTTGTCCTTTCCTGGCACTGCCTCGCGCACATGAGGGGGGAGGGGGATGGGATTCCGTGTGTGGCGGGGTGGCGATGGGGTGAGTAGGGGCAGACAGTGTGAATTCTGTGCATGTGTGTACATGTGTGTGTCTGTGTGTGTATATATATGTGTACGTTGGGATGTGTATGTTTGCGTGTGTGAACGTGTGTGTGTGTGCGTGCATGTGTGTGGGGTTGGGTTGGGCCATTTCTTTCGTCTGTTTCCTTGCGCTACCTCGCAGGCACTTGAGACAGCGACAAAGCAAAATAAATAGATGGATAAAATATCTATATCTATATATATATATACATATATATATATATATATATATATATATATATATATATATATATATATATATATATATATATATATATATATATATATATATATATACATATATATATATATGTATATATATATATATATATATATATATATATATATATATATATATATATATATATATATATATATATATATATATATATATATATATATATATATATATATATATATATATATATATATATATATATATATATATATTATCCCTGGGGATAGGGGATTAAGAATACTTCCCACGTATTCCCTGCGTGTCGTAGAAGGCGACTAAAAGGGGAGGGGGCAGGGGGCTGGAAATCCTCCCCTCTCGTCTTTTTTCTTTAATTTTCCAAAAGAAGTAACAGAGGGGGCCAGGTGAGGATATTCCAAAAAAGGCCCAGTCCTCTGTTCTTAATGCTACCTCGCTAACGCGGGAAATGGCGAATAGTTTAAAAGAAGATATATATTATATATATATATATATATATATATATATATATATATATATATATATATATATATATATATATATATATATATATATGTCTATATATATATACATATATATACATATATATATATATATATATATATATATATATATATATATATATATATATATATATATATATATATATTTTTTTTTTATTATTATACTTTGTCGCTGTCTCCCGCGTTTGCGAGGTAGCGCAAGGAAACAGACGAAAGAAATGGCCCAACCCCCCCCATACACATGCATATACATACGTCCACGCACGCAAATATACATACCTACACAGCTTTCCATGGTTTACCCCAGACGCCTCACATGCCCTGATTCAATCCACTGACAGCACGTCAACCCCGGTACACCACATCGCTCCAATTCACTCTATTCCTTGCCCTCCTTTCACCCTCCTGCATGTTCAGGCCCTGATCACACAAAATCTTTTTCACTCCATCTTTCCACCTCCAATTTGGTCTCCCTCTTCTCCTTGTTCCCTCCACCTCCGACACAAATATCCTCTTGGTCAATCTTTCATCACTCATTCTCTCCATGTGCCCAAACCACTTCAAAACACCCTCTTCTGCTCTCTCAACCACGCTCTTTTTATTTCCACACATCTCTCTTACCCTTACGTTACTCACTCGATCAAACCACCTCACACCACACATTGTCCTCAAACATCTCATTTCCAGCACATCCATCCTCCTGCGCACAACTCTATCCATAGCCC
Organism: Panulirus ornatus; assembly: GCF_036320965.1. NCBI lineage: Eukaryota > Metazoa > Arthropoda > Malacostraca > Decapoda > Palinuridae > Panulirus > Panulirus ornatus. The sequence goes on from NC_092271.1 coordinate 1,590,852, forward strand.
ACGCCTCGCAACCATACAACATTGTTGGAACCACTATTCCTTCAAACATACCCATTTTTGCTTTCCGAGATAATGTTCTCGACTTCCACACATTCTTCAAGGCCCCCAGAATTTTCTCCCCCTCCCCCACCCTATGATCCACTTCCGCTTCCATGGTTCCATCCGCTGCCATATCCACTCCCAGATATCTAAAACACTTCACTTCCTCCAGTTTTTCTCCATTGAAACTCACCTCCCAATTGACTTGACCCTCAACCCTACTGTATCTAATAACCTTGCTCTTATTCACATTTACTCTTAACTTTCTTCTTCCACACACTTTACCAAACTCAGTCACCAGCTTCCGTAGTTTCTCATATGAATCAGCCACCAGCGCTGTATCATCAGCGAACAACAACTGACTCACTTCCCAAGCTCTCTCATCCCCAACAGACTTCATACTTGCCCCTCTTTCCAAAACTCTTGCATTTACCTCCCTAACAACCCCATCCATAAACAAATTAAACAACCATGGAGACATCACACACCCCTGCCGCAAACCTACATTCACTGAGAACCAATCACTTTCCTCTCTTCCTACACGTACACATGCCTTACATCCTCGATAAAAACTTTTCACTGCTTCTAATAACTTTCCTCCCACACCATATATTCTTAATACCTTCCACAGAGCATCTCTATCAACTCTATCATATGCCTTCTCCAGATCCATAAATGCTACATACAAATCCATTTGCTTTTCTAAGTATTTCTCACATACATTCTTCAAAGCAAACACCTGATCCACACATCCTCTACCACTTCTGAAACCACACTGCTCTTCCCCAATCTGATGCTCTGTACATGCCTTCACCCTCTCAATCAATACCCTCCCATATAATTTACCAGGAATACTCAACAAACTTATACCTCTGTAATTTGAGCACTCACTCTTATCCCCTTTGCCTTTGTACAATGGCACTATGCACGCATTCCGCCAATCCTCAGGCACCTCACCATGAGTCATACATACATTAAATAACCTTACCAACCAGTCAACAATACAGTCACCCCCTTTTTTAATAAATTCCACTGCAATACCATCCAAACCTGCTGCCTTGCCGGCTTTCATCTTCCGCAAAGCTTTCACTACCTCTTCTCTGTTTACCAAATCATTTTCCCTAACCCTCTCAATTTGCACACCACCTCGACCAAAACACCCTATATCTGCCACTCTATCATCAAACACATTCAACAAACCTTCAAAATACTCACTCCATCTCCTTCTCACATCACCACTACTTGTTTTCACCTCCCCATTTGCGCCCTTCACTGAAGTTCCCATTTGCTCCCTTGTCTTACGCACTTTATTTACCTCCTTCCAGAACATCTTTTTATTCTACCTAAAATTTAATGATACTCTCTCACCCCAACTCTCATTTGCCCTTTTTTTTCACCTCTTGCACCTTTCTCTTGACCTCCTGTCTCTTTCTTTTATACATCTCCCACTCAATTGCCTTTTTTCCCTGCAAAAATCGTCCAAATGCCTCTCTCTTCTCTTTCACTAATACTCTTACTTCTTCATCCCACCACTCACTACCCTTTCTAATCAACCCACCTCCCACTCTTCTCATGCCACAAGCATCTTTTGCGCAATCCATCACTGATTCCCTAAATACATCCCATTCCTCCCCCACTCCCCTTACTTCCATTGTTCTCACCTTTTTCCATTCTGTACTCAGTCTCTCCTGGTACTTCCTCACACAGGTCTCCTTCCCAAGCTCACTTACTCTCACCACCCTCTTCACCCCAACATTCACTCTTCTTTTCTGAAAACCCATACAAATCTTCACCTTAGCCTCCACAAGATAATGATCAGAAATCCCTCCAGTTGCACCTCTCAGCACATTAACATCCAAAAGTCTCTCTTTCGCACGCCTGTTAATTAACACGTAATCTAATAACGCTCTCTGGCCATCTCTCCTACTTACATAAGTATACTTATGTATATCTCGCTTTTTAAACCAGGTATTCCCAATCATCAGTCCTTTTTCATTACATAAATCTACAAGCTCTTCACCATTTCCATTTACAACACTGAACACCCCATGTATACCAATTATTCCCTCAACTGCCACATTACTCACCTTTGCATTCAAATCACCCATCACTATAACCCGGTCTCGTGCATCAAAACCACTAACACACTCATTCAGCTGCTCCCAAAACACTTGCCTTTCATGATCTTTCTTCTCATGCCCAGGTGCATATGCACCAATAATCACCCAACTCTCTCCATCAACTTTCAGTTTTACCCATATTAATCGAGAATTTACTTTCTTACATTCAATCACATACTCCCACAACTCCTGTTTCAGGAGTATTGCTACTCCTTCCCTTGCTCTTGTCCTCTCACTAACCCCTGACTTTACTCCCCAGACATTCCCAAACCACTCTTCCCCTTTACCCTTGAGCTTCGTTTCACTCAGAGCCAAAACATCCAGGTTCCTTTCCTCAAACATACTACCTATCTCTCCTTTTTTCACATCTTGGTTACATCCACACACATTTAGGCACCCCACTCTGAGCCTTCGAGGAGGATGAGCACTCCCCGCGTGACTCCTTCTTCTGTTTCCCATTTTAGAGAGTTAATACAAGGAGGGGAGGATTTCTGGCCCCCCGCTCCCGTCCCCTCTAGTCGCTTTCTACGACACGCGAGGAATACGTGGGAAGTATTCTTTCACCCCTATCCCCAGGGATAATATACATATATATATACATATACACATACACACACATACACATACATACGCACATATACACACACACACACATACATATATATACATATGAAAAATGTAAGAAACAATTTTGAAAACTGAAACTTTTAGCTTGAAATGAATGAAAAAATGAATGTCACATAATGGTTCAACCTCTGGCTATGGAAAAAGGAAATGTATAATTTATTTACACAAACGTCAATATATATATATATATATATATATATATATATATATATATATATATATATATATATATATATATATATATATATATATATATATATGTGTGTGTGTTCTGTTCGGAAACAACCGATAGACCCCGTTGCTCACCATAGTGAGACGAAGGGTATTCGAGTACTTAGTATTTCGAATAGTTGTTTCCTATATATATATATATATATATATATATATATATATATATATATATATATATATATATATATATATATATATATATATATATATATATACACATGTACATAATTTATACTGTCTGCCCTTATTCGTTCCTTTCGCCACACGGGCAAACATAAAAATGACAACCCCCTCCCCACGCATTTTGTGCGAATGAGCACTAGGAAAAGACAACAAAGGGCACATTCGTTTATAGTCAGCCTCTTGCTGTCATATATACTGCACCGAAACTATGGCTCCCTTTCCATATCCTGACCCCATAGAACTTTCCATGGTTTACCCCAGACGCTTCACATGCCTTGGTTCAATCCACTGACAGCACGTCGACCACGGTATACCAAATCGTTCCAATTCATTCTATTCCTTGCATGCTTTTCACCCTCCTTCATGTTCAGGCTCCAATCACTCAAAATCTTTTCCACTCCATTTTTCCATCTCCAATTTGGTCTCCCACTTTTTCTCGTTCCCTCCACCTCTGACACATATATCCTCTTGGTCAATCTATCCTCACTCATTTTCTCCATGTGACCAAACCATTTCAAAACACCCTCTTCTGCTATCTCAACCACACTCTTTTTATTACCACACATCTCTCTTACCCTTTCTTTACTCACTCGATCAAACCACCTCACTCCACATATTGTCTTCAAACATCTCATTTCCAACACATCCACCCTCCTCCGAACACATCTATCTATTTCCCACGCCTCGGAACCATATAACATTGTCGGAACCACTATTCCTTCAAACGTACCCATTTTTGCTTTCCAAGATAACGCTCTCGCATTCCACACAATTTTGAATGCCATTTCCCGCGTTCGGAGGATAGCTTCGAGAACAGAGGACAGAGCCTTAGAGGGAATATCCTTACCTTGGCCCCTTTACTGTGTTACTTTCATTGGAAAACTAAGAAAAAGATAACGGTTGGGGAGGATTTTAGCCCCCAGCTCCTTTCTGTTTTTGTCGCCTTTAACGACACTCAGGTGAAGGTGGCTTATGGGGAGGTGATAAGAAGTTATGGTGATGTAAGAAGGAGGTGGAGTGAGAATTTTGAAGGTTGTTGAATGTGCTAGATGATAAAGTGGCAGATATAGGGTGTTTTGGTCGAGGTGGCGCGCGAAGTGAGGGGGTCAGGGAGAATGATTTGGTAAACAGAGAAGAGGTAGTAAAAGCTTCGTGGAAGATGAAAACTGGCAAGGCAGCACGTATGGATGGTATTGTAGTGGAATTTATTAAAAAAGAGAGTGACTGTGTTGTTGACTGGTTGGTAAGGATATTTACATATATGCATGACTCATGGTAAGGTGCCTGAGGATTGGCGGAATGCTTGCATAGTCCATTGTGCAAAGTAAAGGGGATAAAGGTGAGTGCTCAAATTACAGAGGTATAAGTTTTTTGAGTATTCCTTGGAAATTATATGGGAGGGTATTGATTGAGAGGGTAAAGGTATGTCCAGAGCATCAGATTTGGGAAGATCAGTGTGGTTTGAGAAGAGGTAGAGGATGTGTGGATCAGGTGTTTGCTTTGAAGAATGTATGTGAGAAATACTTAGAAAAACAGGTGGATTGTATGTAAGATTTATGGATCTGGAGAAGGCTTATGATAGAGTTGATAGAGATTTTCTGTGAAAGGTATTAAGAGTATATGGTGTGGAAAGTAAGTTGCTAGAAGCAGTGAAATATTTCTATCGAGGATGTAAGGCATGTGTAAAAGTAGGAAGAGAGAAAAGTGACTGGTTCTCAATGAATATCGGTTTGCGGCAGGGGTGTGTAATTTTTCCATGGTTGTTCAATTTGTTTATGCATGGGGTTGATAGGGAGGTGAATGCAAGAGTTTTAGAGAGAGGGGTAAGTACGCAGTCTGTTGTGGATGAAAGGGCTTGAGAAGTGAGTAAGTTGATGTTCGCTGATAATACAGCGTTAGTGGTTGATTCGATTGAGAAATTGCAAAAGTTAGCGCTGAGTTTGGTAAAGTGTGTGAAAGAAGAAAGCTGAGAGGAAATGTGAATAAGAGCAAGGTTATTGGGTACAGTAGGGTTGAGGGACAAGTTAATTGGGAGGTAAGTCTGATTGGAGAAATACTGGAGAAAGTGAAGTGTTTTAGATATCTAGGAGAGGATTTAGCAGCGGATGGAACCATGGAAGCGGAAGTGAGTTACAGGGTGGGGGAGGAGGCGAAGGTTCTGGGAGCGTTTAAGAATGTATGGAAGGCAAGAACGTTATCTCGGCGAGCAAAAATGGATGTTTGAAGGAATAGTGGTTCCAGCAATGTTATGTGGTTGTGAGTGAGGGAAGTGCTATAGATAGGGATATGTAGAGGAGGGTTGATGTGCTGGAAATGAGATGTTTGAGGACAATATGTGGTGCGAGGTGGTTTGATCGAGTAGGGGATGAAAAGGTAAAAGAAATGTGTGGTAATACAAAGAATGACGTTGAGAGAGCAGAAAAGGGTGTATTGAAATGGTTTGGTCACATGGAGAGAACGAGTAAGGACAGATTGGCAAAGAGGAATTATTTGTCACAGGTGGAGAGAACGAGAAGTGGGAGACCAAACTAGAGGTGGAAGAATGGAGTGAAAAAGATTCTGAGCGATCGGGGCCTGAACATACAGGAGGGTGAAAGGCGTGCAAGTAATAGAGTGAATTGGAACTATGTGTTATACCGGTGTCGACGTGCTGTTAATGGATTGAACCAGGGCAGGTGAAGCGTTTGGGGTAAACCATGGAAAGTTTTGTGAGGCCTGTATGTGGAAAGGGAGCTGTGGTTTCGGTGCATTATACATGACAGCTAGAGACTGAGTGTGAACGAATGGGGCCTTTGTTGTCGTTTCTTAGAGCTACCACGCACGCGCGCGGGGAGGAGGGGAGGGTGCCATTTTAAGTGTGGCGGGGTGGCGATAGGAATGGATAAAGGCAGCAAGTATGAATATGTACATGTATATATATGTATATGTTTGTGTATATATATGTATGTATTCATGGAAATGTATAGGGATGTATATGTGCGTGTGTGGGCATTTATTTATACATATATGTGTATGTAAGTGGGTTGATCTATTCTTTCGTCTGTTTCTTTGCGCTATCTCTCTAACGCGGGAGACAGCGACAAAGTATAACAAAGAAAATAAATTGAATGTATATCGATGTAGTTTTACAATCAGAAACTTGTTATTCAATATACACCAAACCTATTCTTGTCACCAGTTTTACTCCAACTGTTATTTTAAAAACCAGACGATGAAGTAGAGAGTTTGAGAATGTGTACCCGAATGCGATTTTGTGATTATCCACAACGCGTGTCAGGACGGAGGTGGCATCCCGGGTGTGCGGTTGGTATAACATGTTGTGGTATGTGACCATCATCTGGTTGTAGGGGATTACGAGACGTGACCAGTGTTCTGTGTCTCAGTTGTGTGTGTATGTGTGTGTGTGTGTGTGTGTGTGTGTCTATGTGTGTGTGTGTGTGTGTGTGTGTGTGTGTTTGTGAAATTTGCTATTTCCTTTACTGTATCGGAAAGGAGTTCTACTCTTGTGGAACTCCATTTCCTGAATTTTGTTATCCTGAACCTTTTTAGACTTCGGTGTATTCTGTCTCCACTCACATTCTCATAGCTGTTTCTTCCATTCATTTGTTACTTTTTGTATCATAAAAGGACTTTAAGAATCTTATCGGGATAGATTCGTTATCATTTTCATGTCATGATATCTGGTTATTCTCTCTCTGCATATTTTGGAGATCTGGTTACTGTCTGATTCATCAAACTGTTTAATGATGTTAAAGATTGTGTTCAGGTCAATCCTTCTTCTTTTCTCTTTTGTGGTGGTCCAATAAGCCTCTATCCTTTCCTTGTAACTCAGCTTTCTTATTTTCTTTTTCTTTTTTGGACTTTCTCTAAGATTTCTGGTTTTCTTTGAATGTCTTTACCGAAATGAGAGGAATTTTCTTGTTTTGGTCTTACGTATGGTGGGAACAGCTTGTTGAATCTATACTTGTAGATATACCTTAATGCTATTTTGATCTTTTCCAGTGAAGAGCATTTTGCGTTCTTAATTATTCCTGTGATGTGGGACTGGCGACGGGTTAGGAGCGATATCAACACCCAAGTCCTTCTGGCTCACGTATTACTGTAGTTAAATTCCAGTAGAATACATTTCCTACTGACACTTTGCTTCAGTCTTTCATCCTCTCACATTTACTTGAGCTGAATTTCATAATCCATGAACCAGGACGACCAACTTTGGAGTTCATCTGGGTATCCTTGTAAGACGAAACATTTCTCCTCGCTTTCTGCTTTTCTCGTGATATTGATATCGTCTGAAAACATGTTCACGTAGGAATCCAGTCCTTGTGGCGAGTCATTTACTTAGATTAAGAACAATGGTACTAGGAAAGAACCTGAGGCACGCCGTTCGATACAGCAGACTATTTCGAGAAGGCTCTCTTGACATGCGTCCTTTTTTCCATCCCACTAAAGTATTTTTCATTCTCTTTATATTGGCATAACCTACGAGTTCAAAAGTAAACAATGTCTCGGCATTATTTACAGACCTCCTAAGCAAAAAAAAACGACGATAATATATCATACAATGGAATCAAATCTATAGTAAACAGTAAAGATGTTATGATAACAGGCGACTTCAACAGTCCAAACATAAACTCAAACACATTAACAGGTGACCGAGAAGGATCGAGACTAACGGAACTGATTGAAGACGTTTTTCTAGAAGTTAATTAAAAAACCAACACGAAGTAAAAACATTCTTGATCTTGTCCTCACATAGTGACACAAACTTAATCAACTCTTGCGAAGTAGGCGAGAGTTTGTCAAGCAGCGATCACAGTTGGATTAAATTTAGAAATAAATTTAGATTATGAAGTAAATGAAAATGAATTCTTAATCCCAGATTATGGGCGAGCAAATTCTCAGTACCAACTGGACAAAAATTCTTGACGTTGACACAGCAGAGGAAGTGTGGAATAATTCTAGAGCACAATACTCAAAATTGAAAATAAACTTATTCTTCGATTTACGAAGAGAACTTGCAATATTTCAAAACCATCATGGATGAATAGGAGAACAGATGGTCTAATTCGCCAAGAGAAGAAAAAATATAAGAAATTCAAATCAATGGGAACTGATGAAAACCACCAGGAATTAATCAAAATCCAAAGAGAGTGTAAGAAGGTCATAAGAGAGAGTGAACGCGACAAAGAAAAAAGAATATCCTTGAAAGTTAAGAATAATCCTAAGGAATCCTTCAAATATATAAGACAAAGGAGGACAGTAAAAGAAGGAATTGGACCATTACGAAACGAACATGACACACTAACTACTGACGACAAGGAAATGGCTAACATACTAAATCATTCTTTTAACTCCGTATTAACAGTTGAAGAAACATATACGAATACAGAAACTAATGAGAATGTTTCAAGGATCTGATGAAGAAGAGTTGAAGGTTAGATAAAGAAAGAGCTCTGAAGTACTTAATACCTGGACCAATTAAATCCTAACAAATCCAACGGCCCAGATAACTTAGCTCCAAGATTTTCAAAGGTCAGGAGACAGCTGCTATACACCATACAAAAATGTTCAACAAATTTCTATCGGATGGTCAGGTGCCAACTGACTGGAAACCAACAAATGTTTCTCCCATAACAAAGAGACAGAAAGTGTACCTTGAACTACCATCCAATTTGCCTTACGTCAGTGTTAGGTAAAATGATGGAAAAAAATAACACGAGATAAAACTGTCACGTTTCTTGAACACAAAATTATATCGGACAACCAACACGGTTTCTGCTATAAAAGATCCTGTTTGACGACTTTGCCGGAATTTTCTTATGTTATTTACGAGAATTGGAATGAAAGATTTCCGTCTGCTGTAGTATATTTAGATTTCCAAAATTCTTTCGATAAAGCACCTCACAAGAGCCTTTACATGAACTATCCAGCCTTTCTCCTTTGATAAACGAAGCTCACTCTCTCAAAAAAATCACTTTGGCAATTTCTCCTCCACAAGAAGTCATCCATTAGCTTTTTAATGATGTTTTCCAACATGGTTGTCAGGACCAGTCTATAGTTCAGTGCTTCCTCCCGGTCTACGTTTGCCTTCGTGTTCTCCACTGGCACTTGGTCATCCTTCTCGCGATATCTTGAAGAACATTTCAAGTGGTTGTTATGTGTGTCTGTTCACTTCTACAGCACGTATATACTTCATGATTACCGTAAACCTTTTACGGGTTCAGAACCTTTTAACATTCAGTTTATATCTCTTCTAGACTTTTCATTACTTTCCAAAACCATCTTAAAGGTCTTGGAGCTCTAGTGTCTTTCACTGAGAAGATATTCAGTTTTAGACTTTTGTCACCGACACAAGTCCATATGGAGCCAGAACCCTTATATATAGAGTTAATGAGAATCTCGGAGAAAATTGAAAACCTTCTTCATAAAAAGTACCAGGCCATGGTTGCTAAGTCAGATTTGACAGAGCAGAAATTTCCGGGGTTTCGAGTGTAGGGGAAGAAGCAGATATCATCTGCCTCAAAGTAATTATGTAAGGCAGTAGCTTGCTTAGGTGTATGTGGTTTAGCTGGTGATAAGGTTTCAGAAATCAGCCAGTTCTTGTGAGCAAAACCCAAACAAATACATACATAGAAAAGAGAAAGTAAACCAACATCACGGCGTAGAGTAGGTCACTTTGTGAGATTAGACGATTACAGATGATAAGTCGATATGTTTTGGATTCAGTTTGTGTGGTAAGTAGAACACCTCTGAGGTGTTGGAGCAGTATCCTCTCAAGGACCGATCAATCCTGTGTATAATCAGAGTAACTGTTCACACGCGCTTAATTTACATTATCTTTTTTCATCGACAAAGGAAAGTATTCATGAATGTTGGAGGAAGTAATAAGCCTGTCTTTTAAAATGCACCAGGTCAAAGTAATTGGAACAGACATGAGAAGGTATAGAGTTCTAAAACTTCGAGGTATTAGGAAAGAAGAATATCAGAAAGGCCCACCGTTGCAATGCCAACGACCACACAGTAATCATGTGACGCAGCACCTTGCCGAGCATTGCGTGGTCTAGCCAGTGGCGGGGGCACACAAGCTCTTGGGAGCAAAAGCCAATGTAATACCCACAGAGAAGAGAAAGTGATCCAGCTTTGCTATGTTCGACAAGCGAGTCAGGTTTGGTAGTCAGCTTGGGACAGTTCATAAGTTGGACCGCTTTCAACTCAACTCTGTCAAGTAAGGATGCAGAGTTAGAACCACCCCAAATGTGAGAGCAAAATTCCATTCAAGAATGAATTAATCCTTTGTATAAACGGAGCAACTGTTCAGAATATGAGAAGTTTCGACATCTAAACAGGACAGCAAGTCCTTTAGAGGCAGACTTAGCTATTTCTGTAATGTGGGGCGTCCAAGATGTTACAGAAATACCAAGTGTGTTCATTGAGTCAAGAGGTGGAATTAAAGAAAAGTCATGGGAGAAATGAGAGTTTTCAGGGATTTTCGATAAAGAGTTAGTAGAACCTGTGTCTTGGAGACACTAACCTTAACCACATTGAGACAACCTGTTCAAGTCTGAGTTTATTGAGGAAGCTGTGTCAAGACGAGATGCAGGTCGAGTGAAAGAAGAAGGAGCAGAACTGAAGGACGTCGATGAATGCAGTGTTGAGTCGTCAGCATATGACTGCATTGGATTATTTGTGGAAAAAAGGACATCATTAAAGAAAAAAAGAGAAATAGTGTAGGGGATAGGAAAAATTTTGAGGCACCACTGTTGATGGAGTAAGAGGCGGTAGGCTGATCTATCCACAATCACAGAGAACCATAAGCCTTGCTTGTGTTTAGAGAGAGAAGGGCTTTTTGGACAGTTCGAAAAGAGATTACGGGGAGGGGCAAAGGATTAGTAAGAGGAGCATTAGGGGATGAAGGAATGTTAGAGTCTTTCAAGATAGAGCTAGAGGAAAAATAGGAACCAAAGAGAGTTGTTTTGTCTACGACAGAGACAGCTATGATACCGTCAGAACGGGAAAGTGAAGGAAAAGTAGAGCGACAAAAATTGTAAGAGATGCCCTTAACTAAAGACCAGAAAGACATATCAGTGGATGACGAGGAGAGGTTATCGCACTTCCTTTGGATAACTGAACACCTCACCTCACTGATAACGTGGTTGCAACGATTACGAGCAGTGATAAAAGCTGAATGGAAGCCAGAGGAAGGAGAGTTTTCCATGCCAGATATGCTTGATCCCTTGCCTGAATGGCCTCAGAACAGGAACGGTTGAATAATGGACTGGATGAAGACGTTGTCTTGGAGGAAGAGGATATATTTGCTTCCAATCCCGCAAGAAGGATAAGGTGCCGTTAGAATAGGTGCATTTATGAGAGTGTGATCAAATGATCAATTAGGGGCGAGACTGTACAGTTATAGCGGGATGGATAAGAAGTTAAGAAATAACGCCCAGAATACTATTAGAGTGGTCACAGCGTCAGGAATATGGGTAGGGTGGGAGATAATTTGTTCTAAATCATCAAGAATGGAGAACGTTGGGGCTTCAATCCCTCCACCATCCATATGGGAGGAGTTCAACCATTCCCTATGGTGAAAGTTGAAATCCCCGAGGTAGAGGATCTCGGCTTACGGGTTAGAGGATGTCATAGTCTCATGGCAGGAGTTTAGATAGTCGAAGAAAGTTATAAAAACTGTAGAATTAGGAGAACAATAGGCGAAACAGAGGAAAAGTGTGGTAGTAGGGAGACAGATCTTGAGCCACATAACATCAAGGTTTGGAGACTCAAGGTCATTGAGGCGTGCAACAGATGTGTTGATGTTAGAATAAACACGAACACCACCTTCGAACTGGGATCGTGAGCGGATTCTTAGAGGCAGACCTAGATATACGTGACCATTAGATGTCCAACATAGATTTGATGTTATAGTGACACCAGGTATATGTTCATTGTGCCAAGTGGTGGAATTACACATCCATTATGGAGGAAATCGATGCATTTTGAAGGGCGATATGTATGTATTGAAACAGATTAGAAAAAAAAGAGTTTTAGAGACATCAGAATTAACCAGGTACCGTCTGTCCCAGTGTCAGACTTAACCAGGTACCGTCTGTCCCAGTGTCAGACTTAACCAGGTACCGTCTGTCCCAGTGTCAGTCATTCATTTCGTCATTTATCTTTGTATGTTGGTCTAAGATTCTTCCCGATGAATGTCTCGCAGGTTAGAAATATTGTTGCGTGATTGACGGCTAGTTCTTTGTAAGCTATATTGAAGACTAGTACAATCTTGGTTCTCTTCGAGTTCGTTCCAACATTTCTCTCGTTGATGATTACCTCGGACAATGTCAATGGTTGAAGGTTTCCTCAGACAACATCAGCCTCAGACAATGTCAATGGTTTAGGATTTCCTCAGAAAACATCAATGGTTCGGCAAGAATTTCTTTGCAATTTTGAACACAATCATTAGTGAAATTCCATTCGGACAGAGGAAACCTGGCTCTCATGGGAGCCGAGTGGGATTGCAAGCCCAACCCCTTAGGCCCAGTGCTTAGGTCCCTCACCAACGGCAGGCAGCCCTAGAGCATGAGGTCCGCACTTCCTGTGTTATAGGGAAGTTTAATCTCAAACAACATCAATCCTGACAATGGGTTGTGTGCATACATGACCCCTTCATGAGCCACATCACTTCCGCTGGCGAATCTTCGATGTCCTCGAAGGAAACTTCCTATAAAGTAGCATCGGTAACTTCCGAGTGTGAACACACTCTCAAACTTCGTATTCATCTCTTTACATTCATTATCGTCTCCATCAGTAACGCTCATTCTGCGTCGCTTAATCTAAAACTGTGACCTTTAATGTCAAATTGTTGCTTCTGGTTCTATTACACAGTTTTTGTTGCTCTTTCCACTTATTCTCTCGTACGTCATACTTCGTATTATCATATAGTCGTCAAATCTGGCCCTCTAGCGGCTGTCAAACGCAGCTCGAGTTCAATGTATCCTATATCTCATCCATGATGTGTTCCTGTGTTCCCTGGCTTATTACATCGGCTATCCAGGCATTCCGCTATCTTTATATCGCTCACTCCACCTCACTGATTGGACGCACCTCTGTATACACTTGGCTGCAGACATGGGAGAATCTGACATCACTGCGCTCTATGACCAGATCATAGGATATGACCTCCCAGTCTGCTGTCCTGGGTAAGCTGTTAAAGCTCCACAGTGTGTAGTTGATTAACTATTTAGATAGTGTATGTAGAGGGAGCTTTACACAAATGGATGCCCATCACTCCAGAAAAGTTATGGGTTTTGAATCCTCCTTAACTCCCACTATCGTTAAAACACCTCGAAAATCAGTCTTCTCTCTGATCACCAGTCAGGCGAGTTTGACTAGTGATAAGTCTATCATAGCTTACTAATGTCTGGTCATCATCTCTGAAAGACTTTGAGGAGTCATGTGTAGTTACCCTTGACATATCTAATGCTTTTGACAGGTTGTGGCATCGGGGTCTTATCTCTAAGCTCCCCTCTTCGCTTGCCTCCTTCACTTTGGTTCTTCATATCGAGCTTCTTCTCCAGCCGATTTATCTCTGCTGTTGTTGATGGATCAAACTCCCACCTTTTTTTCCATGAACATCGGTGTTCCTCAAAGCTCTGTCCTGTCCCCTACAATTTTTCTTTTTTTTTTCAACGATTTCCTCTCCTCCACAAATAATCCAACGTAGCCATACGCTGATGACTCAACACTGCATTCATCCACATCCTTCAATTCTGCTTCCTCATCTCTCACTCGATCTGCATCTCGTCTTGACTCAGCTTCCTCAATAAACACAGACTTGTACAGGGTATATCAGTGGAGTAGACGAAATCTTGTTGAGTTTAATGCCTTAAGACCCAGTTTTACCCATCTCTCTATCGAAAACTCCTGACAGCTCTCGTCTCTCTTTTGGCTGTTCTGTAATTTCACCTCTTGACTCACTGAACATACTTGGAGTCATTGTAACATCCACTCTTTCTTGGAAATCCCACATGACGGAAATAGCTAGGTTCTGCTTCTGAGAAACTGGGCGTCCTGTTTAGATGTCGAAACTTCTTTCCTTCTGAACAGTTGCTCCGTTTATACAAAGGATTGATTCGTCCTTTTATGGAGTACTGCTCTCACAGCTGGAGTAGTTCCAGCTCTGCATCCTTACTTTTAACTCCCAGGTTAACTTCCATGCTTGACCCCCTTGCCCTACGCCTCATGTTGGTTCACTTTCCCTTTTCTATAGCTATTGCTTTGGTTTTTTGCTCCCGGGAGCTGGCTGCTTATGTGCCCCCACCACCAGCTAAACCAAGCAATACCCGGCAAGCTGCTTACATTGATTACTGTGTGGCCAGCAGTATCTCAAGGGTGGGCCATTTTGATAACTGTTTCTTTCCATAAATGGAACTCTTTACCTTCTCATGTCTTTCCCAATAACCATGACCTGCACATTTTAAAAGACAAAGTCTTTACTTCTTCCAAAATTTTTAAATACTTTCTCTTGTCTTTTATTTTCCCTTGCATAATTCTCTCTATATTTCGATTAAGGTCAGGCTTTGATGTGGATTTTTGCCCGTAACTGGAACCTCCAATATGAAAAAAAATGGCGATTTGTACTATACGGGGAGAGATTTTGCACACTCGTGAGGCCTCATTTCTTAAATTCTTTGCCGTCATACAACTTTTTAAACTTTTGAATGTTGTCCGCATTTATCATCTCATAACTTGATTTACGTATACTCGTGATCTTCGTTCATGTATGTGCAATGTTGTTGTGTGTTAGTGTGTAGAATTATCTGTCCAGGGGAATATGGAAGGCGACATCTTAGGGCTGAGAGGAGGTTTGTGATGAATACCTAACACTGGTACGTACCTTCTCCTACAACACCAGCTCAACTTCTTGTACCCTCTGCTGATGAGAATGTATAGTGGTAGTGAAGCAAGCTGCAGTATATGCACTGCCTTACACATAAACACGTATACGTTCATACATCTATGCACACATACATATATACATACATACATACATACATACATACATACATACATACATACATACATACATACATACATACATACATACATACATACATACATACATACATGCATACAGACATGCATACATACATACATACATACATACATACATACATACATACATACATACATACATACATACAGAGGATTCAGGTAAAACTATAAAGAAACTGGAAATATCAAGCGCTTTCGCATATTGCACTGTCAAGACTGAGGTAAATATTCACATATAACAGTGCAATATGCGCTTGACACCTTGTATTAACTGTTTACTCGTGGTTTTACCTACATCTTATGTACTTTTTGGCGTACATATGTATACACATGCATTTAAATAGACATACATTGATGCATCTTTGTTCAGCAGAGAAAGCGAGTCAAACAAACATAAAGACATTCACAAACATTATCAGAGACACAAACTAAACCTTTTTCCAGTGTCACGACTTTCTTAAATCTTTGCTCTCTCTCTCTCTCTCTCTCTCTCTCTCTCTCTCTCTCTCTCTCTCTCTCTCTCTCTCTCTCTCTCTCTCTCTCTCTCTCTCTCTCAGAAGATACGGGAATTTCTTTTTTACGTAGGAGGCTCCAGTCACGGGAAGAAATTCACATTAACGCCGGATCTTAACTGAGATATGGAGAGGTTTATGAAAGGGATAAAAAAAAGAGAGAGATATTATTCAGGAATTTTGGAGGAAATAAAAACCTATCTTTTAAGATATATCGAGTCAGAGTTATTCGGAAATACATGAGAAGATAAAGAGTTCCAAATCTGCTTTGAGGTGTTGGAAAAGACACAGCTATC
>NC_092271.1:1611910-1614410 GCF_036320965.1 Panulirus ornatus
GTTGGGGTGAGAGAGTATCATTAAATATTAGGGATGATAAAAAGATGTTTTGGAAGGAGTTAAATAAAGTGTGTAAGACAAGGGAACAAATGGAAACATCAGTTAAGGGGTGTAATGGGGAGGTGATAACAAGTACTGGTGATGTGAAAAAGAGATGGAGTGAGTATTTTGTAGGTTTGTTGAATGCGTTTGATGATAGAGTTGTAGATATAGGGTGTCTTGGTCGAGGTGGTGTGCAAAGTGAGAGGGTTAAGGAGAATGATTTGGTAAAGAGAGGAAAGGTAGCAAAAGCTTTGTGGAAGGTGAAAGCCGGCAAGGCGGCGGGTTTGGACGGCATTGCAGTGGAGTTTATCAAAAAAGGGGGTGACTATAGTGCTGACTGTTTGGTAAGGTTATCTGATGTATGCATGACTCATGGTGAGGTGCCTGAGGACTGGTGGAAAGCTTGCACAGTACCATTGTACAAAGGCAAAGGGGATAAGAGTGAGTGCTCAAATTACAGAGGTATAAGTTTGTTGAGTATTCCTGGGAAATTATATGGGAGGGTGAAGGCATGTACAGAGCATCAGATTACAGAAGAGCAGTATGGTTTCAGGAGTGGTAAAGGATGTGTGGATAAGGTGTTTGCTTTGATGAATGTATATGAGAAATACTTAGAAAAGCATGGATTTGTATGCAGTATTTATGGATCTGGAGAAGGCATATGATAGAGTTGATGCAGATCCTCTGTGGAAGATATTAAGAATATATGGTGTGGGAGGTAAGTTGGTAGAAGCATTGAAAACTTTTTATCGAGAATGTAAGGCATGTGTACGTGCAGGAAGTGATTGGTTCTCAGTGAATGTAGGTTTGCGGTAGGGGTGTGTGATGTCTCCATGGCTGTTTAATTTGTTTATGGATGTGGTTGTTAAGGTGAATGCAAGAGTTTTGGAAAGAGGGGCAAGTATGCAGTCTGTTGTGGATGAGAGAGCTTGAAAAGTGAGTCATTTGTTGTTCCCTGATGATTCAGCGCTGGTGGCTGATTCATGTGAGAAACTGCAGAAGCTGGTGAGTGAGTTTGGTAAAGTGTGTGAAAGAAGAAAGCTGAGAGTAAATGTGAATAAGAGTAAGGTCATTAAGTACAGTAGGGTTGAGGGACGAGTCAATTGGGAGGTAAGTTTGAATGGAGAAAAACTGGAAGAAGTGAAGTGTTTTAGATATCTCGGAGTGGATTTGGCAGCGGATGGAACCATGGAAGCCGCAGTGAGTCACAGGGTGGGGGAGGGGGCGAATATTCTGGGAGCGTTGAAAAATGTGTGGAAAACGAGAACATTATCTTGGCGAGCAAAAATGGGTATGTTTGAAGGAATTGTGGTTCCGACAATGTTATATGGTTTCGAGGCAGGTCTATTGATAGAGTTGTGCGAATGAGGTTGGATGTGTTGGACATGAGATGTTTGAGGACAATATGTAGTGTGAGGTGGTTTGATCGAGTAAGTAATGAAAAGGGAAGAGAGATGTGTGGTAATAGACAGAGTGTGGTTGAGGAAGCAGAAGAGTGTGTTTTGAAATGGTTTGGTCACATGGAGAGAATGAGTGAGGAAAAACTGACAGAGAGGATATATGTGTCAGAGGTGGAGGGAACGAGGAGAAGTGGGAGACCAAATTGGAGGTGAAAAGATGGAATGAAAAAGATTTTGAGCTATCGGGGTCTGAACATGCATCAGGGTGAAAGGCGTGCAAGGAATAGAATGAATTGGAACTATGTGGTATACCGGGGTCGACGTGCTGTCAATGGATTGAGCCAGGGCATGTGAAGCGTCTGGGGTAAACCATGGTAAGTTTTGTGTGGCCTGGATGTGGAAAAGGAGCTGTGGTTTCGGTGCTTTATACATGACAGCTAGAGACTGAGTGTGAACGAATGTGGTCGTTGTTGTCTTTTCCTAGTGATACTTCGCGCGCATGTGGGGGGAGGGTGCTGTCATTTCATGTGTCGTGGGGTGGCGACGGGAATGAATGAAGGCAGCAAGTATGAATTATGATCATGTGTATATATGTATTTGTCTGTGTATGTATACATATGTATACGTTGAGATGTATATGTGCGTGTATGGACGTGTATGTATATACATGTGTATGTGGCTGGGTTGGGCCATTCTTTCGTCTGTTTCTTAGAGCTACGTCGCTAACGCGGGAGACGTCGACAAATTATGACAAATAGAATAAATATATATATATTTGCCTTGAAAAATGTGTGTGAAAATACTTAGAAGAACAGAAGGATTTGTAAGTAGCATTTATAGATCTGAAGAAGGCATATGACAGGGTTGATAGATATGCTTTGAGTAAGGTCTCAAGAGTATATTGTGTGGGAGGTAACCTGATGGAAGCAGTGAAAAGATTTTTCCAAGGATGTGAGACTTGTGCACGTGTAGGAGGAGAGGAGAGTGATTTGTTCCCAGTGAAGGTCGATCTTTGGCAGGGGTGTGTAATGTCTCCTTATTTTCTTAATTTGCTTATG
>NC_092271.1:1616910-1661910 GCF_036320965.1 Panulirus ornatus
GACACATATATCCTCTTGGTCAATCTTTCCTCACTCATCCTCTCCATATGCCCAAACCACTTCAAAACACCCTCTTCTTCTCTCTCAACCACGCTCTTTTTATTTCCACACATCTCTCTTACCCTTACGTTACTCACTCGATCAAACCACCTCACACCACACATTGTCCTCAAACATCTCATTTCCAGCACATCCATCCTCCTGCGCACAACTCTATCCATAGCCCACGCCTCGCAACCATACAACATCGTTGGAACCACTATTCCTTCAAACATACCCATTTTTGCTTTCCGAGATAATGTTCTCGACTTCCACACATTCTTCAAGGCCCCCAAGATT
The DNA here is from genome assembly GCF_036320965.1 of Panulirus ornatus. Lineage (NCBI taxonomy): Eukaryota > Metazoa > Arthropoda > Malacostraca > Decapoda > Palinuridae > Panulirus > Panulirus ornatus. The sequence goes on from NC_092271.1 coordinate 1,617,250, forward strand.
TTCGCCCCCTCCCCCACCCTATGATCCACTTCCGCTTCCATGGTTCCATCCGCTGCCAGATCCACTCCCAGATATCTAAAACACTTCACTTCCTCCAGTTTTTCTCCATTCAAACTCACCTCCCATAATTGAATACGGCAGCATATTTAGAGTCATTAAACTTCTTTCTCATGTTCTTTAACTTTCTGAATAATTTCAACTTCATCATATTTCCTGCGAAATATAATGAATTTAGAATTATTGAGAAAATTAGAGAACATAGGAAAGAAGATTAGCAACTGTAAATATGCTGTCGTATTCAATTTTATATGAAGTAGAGAAAACCTGCTCCCAGCTTACACTAATATATTTATGTAAACATTCACATATAATCAGGATCGAATTTGTGTATGGCCAACAGTAAACAATGAGTGGTTTTAACCGGAGAAGTATACGACTGGTTCACCGAGGTAAGCGGGGTACATTGTACAGGGTTAAGGCCGAGGTAAGCGGGGTACATTGTACAGGGTTAAGGCCGAGGTAAGCGGGGTACATTGTACAGGGTTAAGGCCGAGGTAAGCGGGGAACATTGTACATGTTTAAGGCCGAGATAAGCGGGGTACATTGTAAAGGGTTAAGGTCAAGGTAAGCGGGGTACATTGTACAAGGTTAAGGCTGGGGGCTCGTATGTTGATGACCTGTGATACTGATCTGAAGACGAGAGAAGTAAAGCCCAAAGCAAGAAGGAATGTTAGATGATCAATATGACACGATGTAGTGGTCCAGGACATGTAGTGGTCCAGGACATGTAGTGGTCCAGGACATGTAGTGGTTCAAGCCATGTCGAATGGACGACGAAATGTGTTCTGGATATTGAACTGTTTACCAAAAGTGAATAATGGAAGGTGACCAAATATTAGCACTACAAGGAAGGTATTGGAGAGGTATTCAGCAATAACCTGAAATATACAAAGTTAGGCTGACCTGCACATAACGAAGCAATTTTAGGTTTCTTACTTAAGAATACTGACGAAAAAACAAATGACACAGTAATTACTCTTTTCATATTCAGACCTTACGTGGAGTTTCATCTTCAGATTTAGTCTTTACACTTTTATAATATGTGGACGAATTGAAACGAATACAAAGAAGAGTAGCAAAGCTAATTTCGTCATTCAGGAAGAGCTTTTTAAGGAAATACTTAGATATCTAGAATTGTTTTCTCTAGGAAAAATGCAAAAGCTAAAGAGAGTTTTTAGAATTTTGAATTTTTCTTTTTGGCAATATGAAGTTTAAAGAGAAAAATTATTGATACAAATATAAACATTAGATTTTTATAGCCACAATGTTACAGAACATTGGAATATACAATCATCAGATGTTTGCAAAGTAAATCACAGACGAACATCCACGTTGATTCTATCATTTATAGTTAAATAACTCACTTAAGAAGGACAATATGATATTCACGTTCTTCAACCTGTTTTATATCTTCTGACCAGAGCCTCCTCCCCAGAGCTCTGTGTAGGGTGTTCTTCATCACACTTGCCTGTGTCATTTCCTGTCAGTACGTCCCCTCCACACCGCATGTTGCTTCTTGATACACAACACCGTACCGTCTGATGTGGCGGAAGGACTAGACAGCTTCTCTCTCTCTCTCTCTCTCTCCCCTGATCAAGTTTTTCTCAAGCCTTGAGGACCAGCTCTCTCCAGCAAATGGTCATTTGTCGCCAGCTGCTTCACACAAACCTTCTCTTTCTTGGAAACGCCAAAAACGCCTAATGTTGAGGCATTAGGACCAAAGTAATTAACAACTTCTAATGAGCATCATTTGGGACTGTAACAGAGGCAATAATTAGGCCAATTACCACTGTCTTAACTACAATGTTGTTTTGTGTGTAGTGTGTGTGTGTGTGTGTGTGTGTGTGTGTGTGTGTGTGTGCACAACTTCAGCTTCCATGCTCGGCCGCCACCGGCCTAACCCACCTTCCAAGCTTCGATCATTTCGGCCGCTGTGGTGGCCCGCCGTACCTACACTCCCTCCATGGTATAACTCCCCCGCACGGCCCTCCCCTCCCACTGCCCAGCCCTCCAGCACCCCTCCCCCTTGCCCCAGCAAGGCCACTCACTCCCCAACTCAATCCCCAACTCGGTCTTCCGCATGTCATCCGGGCTCCACCCCTAGCACGGTCAGCTTATCCCCAGATCCCCACCCTCTGCCCCGTGATCCCCAGCCCCTGCCCCGTGATCCCCAGCCCCTGCCCCGTGATCCCAGCACTTGCTCCCTGTTCCCCAACCCCTGGGCTGCTCACTTCTCCCCCTAACCCTGCCCCTTGCACTGTTCACGCCTCCCCAATGCCCCTTGAACAGCCATTCCCTACTCAATCCCCACCTACTGCATGGCTCCCTCACCTTCCCTGACTGTCCAGTGCCATAACCTCCCCCCCTCCCCAACGAACGATCCTCCCCTCCCCTCTCCTCCCCAATTCCAGCACCGTGCAGTGCCCTCCCCACCCTCATGCTCCACCCTCCCCTGCAAGCTCCACCCTACCAATCTTAAAGCTTCACCCTCCCCAGCTCTCCCCGCCCCAAACCCCGACCTTCCCTAGCCCTCCCCACCCTCATGCCCGGCTCTCCCCAACCTTCCACATGTCTCTTCCTTCCCCAGACTCCCACACCCTGGAACTACCCCTCCTGGGCCTCCCCTCCTCAGACCCACAACGCCTTTTCCCGGGTCAGCGAGGTAGCGCCAGGAAAACAGACAAAAAAGGACTCATTCGTTCACATTCAGTCTCTAGCTGTCATGTGTAATGCAACGAAACCAAAGACTTTTCCATGGTTTACTCTAGACGTTTCACGTGCCTGATTCAGTCCATTGACAGCACGTCGACTCCGGTATACCACATTATATATATATATATATATATATATATATATATATATATATATATATATATATATATATATATATATATATATATATATATATATATATATATATATATATATATATATATATATATATATACATATATATATATATATATATATATATATATATATATATATATATATATATATATATATATATATATATATATATATCCCTGGGGATAAGGGAGAAAGAATACTTCCCACGCATTCCTCACGTGTCGTAGAAGGCGACTAAAGGGGACGGGAGCGAGGGGCTAGAAACCCCTCCCCTCCTTGTATTTTCACTTCCTAAAAGGTGAAACAAAAGAAGGAGTCACGCGGGGAGTGCTCATCCTCCTCGAGGGCTCAGATTGGGGTGTCTAAATGTGTGTGAATGTAACCAAGATGAGAAAAAGGAGAGATAGGTAGTATGTTTCAGGAAAGGAACCTGGATGTTTTGGCTCTGAGTGAAACGAAGCTCAAGGGTAAAGGGGAAGAGTGGTTTGGGAATGTCTTGGGAGTAAAGTCAGGGGTTAGTGAGAGGACAAGAGCAAGGGAAAGAGTAGCACTACTCCTGAAACAGGAGTGGTGGGAGTATGTCATAGAGTGCAAGAAAGTAAACTCTAGATTGATATGGGTAAAAATGAAAGTTGATGGAGAGAGATGGGGGATTATTGGTGCATATGCACCTGGGCATGAGAAGTAAGATCATGAGAAGCAAGTGTTTTGGGAGCAGATGAATGAGTGTGTTAGTGGTTTTGATGCATAAGACCGGGTTATAGTGATGGGTGATTTGAATGCAAAGGTGAGTAATGTGGCAGTTGAGGGAATATTTGGTATAAATGGGGTGTTCAGTGTTGTAAATGGAAATGGTGAAGAGCTTGTAGATTTATGTGCTGAAAGAGGACTGGTGATTGGTAATACCTGGTTTAAAAAGCGAGAGATACATAAGTATACGTATGTAAGTAGGAGAGATGGCCAGAGAGCGTTATTGGATTACGTGTTTATTGATAGGCGCGCGAAAGAGAGACTTTCGGATGTTAATGTGCTGAGAGGTGCAACTCGAGGGATGTCTGATCATTATCTTGTGGAGGCGAAGGTGAAGAGTTGTAGAGGTTTTCAGGAAAGAAGACAGAATGTTGGGGTGAAGAGAGTGGTGAGAGTAAGTGAGCTTAGGAAGGAGATTTGTGTGAGGAAGTCCCAGGAGAGACTGGGTACAGAATGGAAAAAGGTGAGAACAAAGGAGGAAGGGGAGTGGGGGAGGAATGGGATGTATTTAGGGAAGCAGTGATGGCTTGCGCAAAAGATGCTTGTGGCATGAGAAGCGTGGAAGTCGGCAGATTAGAAAGGGTAGTGAGTGGTGGGATGAAGAAGTAAGATTGTTAGTGAAAGAGAAGTGAGAGGCATTTGGACGATTTTTGCAGGGAAATAATGCAATTGAGTGGAAGATGTATAAAAGAAAGAGCCAGGAGATCAAGAGAAAGGTGCAAGAGGTGAAAAAGAGGGCAAATGAGAGTTGGGATGAGAGGTTATCATTAAATTGTAGTGAGAATAAAAAGATGATGTGGAAGGAGGTAAATAAAGTGCGTAAGACAAGGGAACAAACGGGAACTTCAGTGAAGGGGGTTAATAGGGAGGTGATAACAAGTATTGGTGATGTGAGATGGAGATGCAGTGAGTATTTTGAAGATTTGGTGAATGTGTTTGATGATAGAGTGGCAGATATAGGGCGTTTTGGTCAAGGTGGTGTGCAAAGTGAGAGGGTTATGGAAAATGATTTGGTAAACAGAGTAGGGGTAGTAAAAGTTTTGCAGAAGATGAAAGCCGGCAAGGCAGCAGGTTTGGATGGTATTGCAGTGGAAGCTATTAAAAAAGGGGGTGACTATATTGTTGAATGGTTGGTAAGGTTATTTAATGTATGTATGATTCATTGTGAGGTGCCTGATGATTGCTTGCATAGTGCCATTGTACAAAGGCAAAGGGGACACAGGTGAGTGCTCAAATTACAGAGGTATAAGTTTGTTGAGTATTCCTGGTAAATTATATGGGAGAGTAATGATTGAGAGGGTGAAGGCATGTACAGAGCATCAGATTGTGGAAGAGCAGTGTGGTTTGAGAAGTGGTAGAGGATTTGTGGATCAGGTGTTTGCTTTGAAGAATGTATGTGAGAAATACTTAGAATAGTAAGTGGATTTGCATGTAGCATTTATGGATCTGAAGAAGGCATATGATAGAGTTGATAGAGATGCTCTGTGGAAGGTATTAAGAATATATGGTGTGGGAGGCAAGATGTTAGAAGCAGCGAAAAGTTTGTTATCGAGGATGTAAGGCATCTGTACTAGTAGGAAGAGAGGAAAGTGATTGGTTCCCAGTGAATGTCGGTTTGCGGCAAGTGTGCGTGATGTCTCCATGGCTGTTTAATTTGTTTATGGATTGGGCTGTTAGGGAGGTGAATGCAAGAGTTTTGGAGAGAGGGGCAAGTATGCAGTCTGTTGTTGATGAGAGAGCTTGGGAAGTGAGTCGGTTATTGTTCGCTGATGATACAGCGCTGGTGGCTGATTCGGGTGAGAAACTGCAGAAGTTGGTGATTGAGTTTGGTAAAGTTTGTTAAAGAAAGCGGAGAGTAAATGTGATTAAGAGCAAAGTTATTAAGTTCAGTAGGGTTGAGGGACAAGTCAATTGGGAGGTAAGTTTGAATGGAGAAAAACTGGAAGAAGTCAAGTATCTTAGATATCTGTGAGTGGATTTAGCAGCGGATGGAACCATGGAATCGGAAGTGAGTCACAGGGTGGGTTAAGTGGCAAAGGTTTTGGGAGCGTTGAAGAATGTGTGGAAGGAGAGAACGTTTTTCTCGGAGAGGAAGAATGTATTTGTTTGAAGGAATAGTGGTTCCAACAATTGTATATGACTGCGAAGCATTGGCTATAGATAGGGTTGTGCGGAGAAGGGTGGATATGGTGGAAATGAGATGTTTGAGGACAATATGTGGTGTGAGACGGTTTGATCGAGTAAGTAATGAAAGGGTAAGAGAGATGTGTGGTAATTAAAAGAGTGGTTGAGAGAGCAGAAGAAGGTGTATTGAAATGGTTTGGTCACATGGAGAGATTGAGTGAGGAAAGATTGACAAAGAGGATATATGTGTCACAGGTGGAGGGAACGAGAAGTGGGAGATCAAACTGGATGTGGAAAGATGGATTGAAAAAGATTCTGAGCGATCGGGGCCTGAACACACAGGAGAGTGAAAGGCGTGCAAGGAATAGAGTGAATTGGAACGATGTGGTATACCGGGGTCGACGTGCTGTCAATGGATTGAAACAGGGCATGTGAAGCGTCTGGTGTAAACCATGGAAAGTTTTGTGTAGCCTGGATGTGGATAGGGAGCTGTGGTTTTGGTGCATTACACATGACAGCTAGAGAATGAGTGTGAACGAATGTGGCATTTGTCTTTTCTTAGCGCTACCTCTCACGCGCGCGCGGGGGGAGGGGGGTGCCATTTCATGTGTCGCACGGTGGCGACGGGAATGGATGGAGGCAACATGCATGAATGGATACCTGTATATATATGTTTATGTCTGTGTATGTATATGTATGTATACGTTGAAATGTATAGGTATGAATATGTGCGTGTTTGGGTGTTTATGTATGTACATGTGTATGTGGGTGGGTTGGGCCATTCTTTCGTCTGTGTCCTTGAGCTGCCTCGCTAACGCGGGAGACAGCGACAAAGTATAATAAAAAATAGTTTATATATATATATATATATATATATATATATATATATATATATATATACGAACAAAGTTCATATGAACGCGCACCGTCATAGAACATACAAACCTCCAACAGCCAGGATCGAGCCCGGGACCCCTGCAAAACAGGCGTGAGCGATACCGTTAGGCTATGATCGCCCCTAATAGGGAAATGACTATTCGAATACTATGTAATCGAATACCCTTCGTCTCACGCTGGCGATCATAGCCTAGCGGTAGCGCTCACGCCTGTTGCACAGGGGTCCCGGGTTCGATCCTGGCTGTTGGAGGTTTGTATGATATATACATATATCTTTTTTTTTTAATTCTCCAAGGAAGTACTGCACCTGAAAGGTGTCAGTATTTTGCTTTATAGTCACGCTAAACTTTTCCAGCATGTTTGAAGCTTATGAGTCTTATTGTTTCGGGCTTGTCTGTTATGGTCGTATAGTTGAGAAGACCCCTATGATATTGCTTCACTATCTGTAAGTTTCAGTGTAGATTTCTACACTCTCTCCATCATACAGTTGTTTTTTTTTGAGGTTTTAGAGTTATTCATAGTTTTATCACTTAGTTGAATCTGTTGATATACTAATCTGATAGACGTTGAACCTCTTTACTTCTGGAACCTTGGGACCTGACCACTACCGGACCACAGAACTATTCCGGAATAGAAAACTCGACTCCTCAGGGAATCCCATCTGTCAACACATGCCCGACCCCTGTCTTGCCAGCTCATTCCACATACATATTGCTGTGTTATGAAAGATGGAACAAAGCTTAAAACAGGAATTACTACAAGCATTAATGCTTTCAAACAAGGTCCTTATTGTTACATCAGATCATATCAAAAGTTCCTCCAGATGGAGACTCCTCAATATCTTGGGCAAGGGTTTTTCGTAGTATATGACGCCAATACAAGGCAGATTCGTCAGCATTATACACTTCTTCTTTGTCACAGCTTTGTGACGAGTAGTTAATGTGACGAACGACCACGGGTTGGTAGTTGGCTGTGGTCGACTCTTGTTACTATTGTTATATTATTGTTACCGTCGAGGTAGCCAGCCCGTGGTGCGTCAGTCCCAGCCAGGTAGCCGGATCGTACACTCTCTCTCTCTCTCTCTCTCTCTCTCTCTCTCTCTCTCTCTCTCTCTCTCTCTGTACATATTGCTATTAGTTGTTTAGCAGAGAATTGATTCTTTGAATACGACCTCATACTACAAGCTTCCGTGTCAGCGCTACGCTTTTCACCGCAAACGCTCTGTACTGAAATTCCGTCTCCACTTCAACTCGTGTAATCTTCCTTGAGAATATTCAGTCATAGTCTAGCTTTAGTTTTGTATGAAAAACTTTGGCCTGCTCGATAGGTATCTCCCCAGAAATGCTAAGACCTCCATTACGTGGAAGCCTAAACTACTTTACATGTGCACTGTCTAATTCTGTACTCCTGTCTCCTTTCAAAGTTTTCCGAAGGCTTATGCTTTTCTGGGTTTAAGTTTCAGCAAAAAACTAAATATAAGAAATTAACAAGACTGTTAGTTATCTCGGCTGCAATGTAAACAGATTTGGGCGCCTGAGCGCTGCAAACAGCGCCACCCTGGTGGCAGATCCACAAACTAATGGTGGCAGATTCAAAACATGCTGGACCATAGAAGTTATCGGACCACAGAACGCCGGATTAAAGAGGTATAACCTGTGTTGTATAAAGGTGCATTTCACCACACGATCGGCTGTTGCTTGTACCTCGTGGGCGTCTCACATCTGAGTTTCAATCAGCCTTTTGTGCCTGATTTATCTTCGAGCTTATTTCTTCTCTCCGACTTCCTCCAATTCTATTCTTGTTCTCGCCTTCTATATACACCTTTCCGAGTTTCACACTTTCTCCCAAAAGGCAGGTCATCCTCTTGGCTTTCTCTATACCTTCAGTCACCTTCCTCTTTCCTAAATTCTCCAGCAAGTCCGGAGTTTTCTTTTCCCCTGACTGAGTCTTGTCCTTTCCAGATTCATCATAATCCACTTGTATGTCAGACACCATACCTGACCATCTTACTTATGTTTCATTATTCAGTTTCATGCTCGGCTTTCTATATACTGGAGACGGTTTCTTGAACTAAGTCGACGCATACTGTTGGTATGTGGAGCACAACATGTGTGCTAGATCCTCTCTTTATTCATAGATTTTCCCAGGAATGCTTTCATTGCCGTCATTATCATTATATATGATCCATTACCTCCTTCGCGCCGTAACTTCCAGTCTACCGTTGTTGCTGATCTTGATGCTGATCTCTCGTAACATTTGGTCTACATTCTCTTCCGGCTGTTGTCTTAACGTTGTCCTCATCTTCTCTTCCACCCTCAGATGGAAGATAACATCTCCCCAGCACCTGGTCCATCTACCCATGTTCTTTACCATCTCTTTGTTAGCTGCTTCTCTATTCGCTGTTATATTCAGGTATGTCTTTGTATCTGCTTTCGTTACATTCATTAAAGAATGAACTTCAAGCAGTCTCATCTCTAGAGGATTACTAATTCTTCTAGTCTTGACCAATCATCCCTGTCATGTCTTGCATCAGTACATATCTATGTAATCGAGGAGCCGTTGTGGAGAATGTTAGACTTGCATCTTCTCTTCTTACGTCTCCTTCACCAGGACGCCTAAAGGAAATATGTTCACTGCCATGCATCATTAGACATCTTTGTCTCAGAGGCAAGTAGAATATTAGGAGAGGTATTAGACAGATGGTATTTAACAGAAATGTTGGTACGGTGAACAGAACAGAAAAAGAGGAAGGTTTAACAGAGAGGGAAGGCTCTCCTGGTAATGTTCACTGCCATACCTCTCTGGAAGTTTAGGCCTGTCCCGTAGCTTGGCAAAAATATTCTTTTTCCGCGTCTGTACTGCTGGTTCCATAACTTGTTGTACTTGTTCCTGGCTCTCTCATGTCTGTGAGGTGCTGGTTGGCTGGCAGACCAGGTCTTGAACACCGTGTGACCCCGACCTGAGACACCTTGTATAACCCACACAGATCTTCCCTAACCTCCACCTCCCCAGGTAGCTGAAGACGCCCATGTTCTGCCTCCTTCTCTCTAGGCGTCACCACAGGTCCTTCAGTAACTGTGTTTATATTTATGGAACTCCATTTCCCAGTCTGTTTTCACAGATGAACATCTTAGCTTCGCACTTTCCGTTATTGTATTTCCTCTTTGCATCTAGTTTCCTCACTGATCATTATCTTCACTACCCACATAACCAGATGATCAGGTACCCAGTAGATACATCGTGTACGATATCTTTAATTTCTATTCGACTCTACGTCATGTGATGACTTGTGTGAGCTTTTATGTTTCTCCTGCGCGCAGTGACGCACGCACGTGAGATCTTCCTGTTTACATGGTAAGAAGTCTTGCCTATTCGATATGCTGATAATAATCTCAATTCTCTAACATGTTTCATTCAAAATCGCTCATCATTACAATCTGATCAATGCTCAGCAGTGTATGTATGCCTGGCTGTTTCCATCACTGTCGTGAAACTTCCTTCACTGCTATCACTGAAATTTTTTCTTCGGTTCGTCAGAAACTGCAGGATTGGGAAATCGTAAGCCATCAGCATTATTATACAGTTGTACCGCTCCACGTCCTGCTGGAGTGAGCTATACACACCAGTCATCCCTGACACACGAACCGCTCCACGTCCTGCTGGAGTGAGCCATACACACCAGTCATCCCTGACACACGAGTTCCTCCACTTATAACAGAGACAGTTCCCTCCTCCCTCTGGGTCCCCACGATCACACAGTATGTGACGTCATCACGCACCCCTCCGGACAGAGTAAGTGACGTCATCATGTATTCCTCGAGAAAGTGACGTCATCATGTATCCTTCGGGATAGAGTAAGTGACGTCTTAAACGTTTTCTCTCGACTGTCCCAACCATATCACGTTCTTCTTGCCTCCACTCATGATCCTGGACCTCCATCTATCATCCACTTATGTACGTCACCATCAGCAGGCCGACATCACGTAACATGCTAGACCTGAGTGACGTAACATGCTGGACCTGACTGACGTAAGATGCTAGACCTGAGTGACGTAACATGCTGGGCCTGACTGACGTAACATGTTGGACCTGAATGACGTACCATACTGGACCTGAGTGACGTAACATGCTGGACCTGAGTGACGTAACATGCTGGACCTGAGTGACGTAACATGCTGGACCTGAGTAACGTAACATGCTGGACCTGAGTGACGTAACATGCTGGACCTGGGTGACGTAACATGCTGGACCTGAGTAACGTAACATGCTGGACCTGAGTAACGTAACATGCTGGACCTGAGTAACGTAACATGCTGGACCTGAGTAACGTAACATGCTGGACCTGAGTGACGTAACATGCTGGACCTGACTGACGTAACATGCTGGACCTGAGTGACGTAACATGCTGGACCTGACTGACGTAACATGCTGGACCTGAGTGACGTAACATGCTGGACCTGAGTGACGTAACATGCTGGACCTGAGTGACGTAACATGCTGGACCTGAGTGACGTAACATGCTGGACCTGACTGACGTAACATGCTGGACCTGAGTGACGTAACATGCTGGACCTGAGTGACGTAACATGCTGGGCCTGAGTGACGTAACATGCTGGACCTGAGTGACGTAACATGCTGGACCTGAGTGACGTAACATGCTGGACCTGAGTGACGTAACATGCTGGACCTGGGTAACGTAACATGTACACCCTCTTCAATGCCTCGCGTGTTAGCAAGTTTTCTGTGCCAGCTGAGGTGGTTGGGTACATCCCTCCCGGCTACATAGAGCCACGTTCAAGGTAATCATGGCTAGCCCTCTACTTCTATCTTGACTATATCTATTACGTTTTTCTCTTATCTTTCTTATCATATAAATCCGCTTGGTATGTTTATAGCCTCTAGCAGTCATTATAACCGTATATATTCCTGCTCTACCGTGTCCACCTTGTACATGATATTCGTCAAAATCATCAGTGTTTTATGTTTATCTTCCTCCAACTTACCTTCGTGCATCCTGCTTGATTATCTGGCTTCCGTAGTGTTGAGTCACCATCATACAGTTCTCTGGGTTTATCTATATTCTCAGTTTTCGTCAACAGTCGCTGATCTTCAATATTGCGTGTGACTACCATGTGTGTGTTGTAAACTCGCGGTGCCCCGTCATCTCTACCGTGTGTATATGTATCATGTCTTTACTCCTATTTGGACGCGCACACAAATATGCCCCAGGTTGTGGCAGGTACGCATGCTTGTGTGTGTGTGTGTGTGTGTGTGTGTGTGTGTCTGTGTGTGTTTACTATTGCCTTTGGTATTGTTTTCGTTCCATATTTCTACAACCTATATACTATAGAGGTACATCTATACATGTTTACAACCCTCTGGTTGTTATGTATTTCTTTATCCGTGTATGTACTTATATGTGATTCTTGTATATGCCAGTAGACAGTTTGGCTCAATAACCGTTCTTCTACTGTAGGATTCTGGCCACAGACGAGGGTCGATGTCGACCAACAATTCTCCCTCATCCTCAGTTTCCTGCAACTTATTTCATTTTGAAGCTTTCCTCCACTGTCTCCCATCTCAACTACCGGCTTTGGAGCCAGTCAAGATTCCCTTAGAAGTTGATGTGTGTGTGTGTGTGTGTGTGTGTGTGTGTGTGTGTGTGTGTGTGTGTGTGTGTGTGTGTTTAAGAAGGATTATACTGAACACAAACATATGACAGCTATAAGAACACATAGGAGTAGGTACAGTCTGACAGATACAGCTGTAATGAACATAGAAACTTACGTACTGCACTAGTATCAAAATATTTTTGTTTACTCAGAGTAAACTGTTGGGTAAATCTTGATCAGCTCAGTAGAACCAATACAACAATACGCATCAAACTGAAAACACAAACAAAATAATACAAAGAGCAACTGTTCCTGAGCTGAGGCGAGGAGGAAAAATAGATCAGGAAGCTGAGAGAATGGAGAAAAATTACGCCTGGAATACGACTACACTTTGACTGTAAATAAACATGTTAAGCGCTATTACCGGTACAACAGTTCACAACAAATTAGCGAATAAAAGAGTGACCAAAAGGATATATGTGTCAGAGGTAGAGGGAACGAGGAGAAGGGGAGACAAAATGGGAAGTGGAATGATGAAGTGAAAAAGATTTTGAGCGATCGGGGCCTGAACATGTAGGAGGGTGAAAGACGTGCAAGGAATAGAGTGAATTGGAACGATGTGGTATACCGGGGTCGACGTGCTGTCGGTGGATTGAACCAGGGCATGTGAAGCGTCTGGGGTAAACCATGGAAAGTTTTGTGGGGCCTGGATGTGGAAAGGGAGCTGTAGTTTCGGTGCATTATTACATGGCAGCTAGAGACTGAGTGTGAACGAATGTGGCCTTTGTTGTCTTTTCCCAGAGCTACCTCGCGCGCGTGCAGGGGGAGGGGGTGTCATTTCATGTGTTGCGGGGTAGCGACACATTAGGCTATGTGCATTAGGCTACGGTTTAAGTTTTGTGTGCTCTAATAGAGAAGCCAGCTGTGTTGATGTCACAAAGTCTTTATGTAATTTAGAGGAATACAGTGATTTAAGTAATGATGATATTAATATCTGTAAGGGTTTAGTGTATGCCACTTTGTCAAAACCAGTGGAAGCTAATTGCCCTAAAAGATTCAAAAAAAGACAAGGATATACATATTACAAAAGCAGATAAGGCTAACACTGTTGTGATTTTAGACAAAAGTAACTATTTATCTAAAATAAATGATCTTCTAAACGATGACACAACATACTCTAAACTTCTAAAAATCCCTTAGAAGCAGCAAATTCTCACTTCAGTAAAGAAATGAAGCTGTTGTTGAAAGGTAACATTTCTCTTATCAAAAGTTTGTCATCTTTGTCCCCTTCATTGCCATATATGTATGGACATATCAAAACACATAACAAAGTTTTCCAGCTAGACCTATAGTGAGTTCAGTAGGTTCCATCACATATAAATTGTCAAAATGGTTAGTTTCTTTATTAAGCCCTTTAGTGGGTAAGGTATCAAATTCTAATATCATGAACAATGTAGATTTAGTCAACAAGCTAAACAATATCAATTTTAATTTTGATTTCAAACTAGTTAGCTTTGATGTTTCCTCACTTTTCACTAAAGTTCCGGTTGATGACCTTTTAGAATATTTATTTGATGTCTTGGATGATATTCATTTACCTGTTTCAAAGTCTAATTTCATTGAAATATATATATATATGTATATTGGAAAGGATCACAATTTTGCGCGTGATCAAGATATTCCTATGAGTCCACGGGGAAAATGAACTTATCAGGTTTCATTTTCCCCATGGACTCATAGGAATATACATATATATATATATATATATATATATATATATATATATATATATATATATATATATATATATATATATATATATATGCATATGATGATACAGCGCTGGTGGCTGATGCATATGAGAAACTGCAGAAGCTGGTGACTGAGTTTGGTAAAGTGTGTGAAAGAAGAAAGTTAAGAGTAAATGTGAATAAGAGCAAGGTTATTAGGTACAGTAGGGTTGAGGGTCAAGTCAATTGGGAGGTAAGTTTGAATGGAGGAAAACTGGAGGAAGTAAAGTGTTTTAGATATCTGGGAGTGGATCTGGCAGCGGATGGAACCATGGAAGCGGAAGTGAATCATAGGGTGGGGGAGGGGACGAAAATCCTGGGAGCCTTGAAGAATGTGTGGAAGTCGAGAACATTATCTCGGAATGCAAAAGTGGGTATGTTTGAAGGAATAGTGGTTCCAGCAATGTTGTATGGTTGCGAGACGTGGGCTATGGATAGAGTTGTGTGCAGGAGGGTGGATGTGCTGGAAATGAGATGTTTGAGGACAATGTGTGGTGTGAGGTGGTTTGATCGAGTAAGTAATGTAAGGGTAAGAGAGATGTGTGGAAATAAAAAGAGCGTGGTTGAGAGGGCAGAAGAGGGTGTTTTGAAATGGTTTGGGCACATGGAGAGAATGAGTGAGGAAAGATTGACCAAGAGGATATATGTGTCGGAGGTGGAGGGAACGAGGAGAAGTGGGAGACCAAATTGGAGGTGGAAAGATTGAGTGAAAAAGATTTTTTGTGATCGGGGCCTGAACATGCAGGAGGGTGAAAGGAGGGCAAGGAATAGAGTGAATTGGATCGATGTGGCATACCGGGGTTGACGTGCTGTCAGTGGATTGAATCAGGGCATGTGAAGCGTCTGGGGTAAACCATGGAAAGTTGTGTGGGGCTTGGATGTGGAAAGGGAGCTGTGGTTTCGGGCATTGTTGCGTGACAGCTGGAGACTGAGTGTGAACGAATGGGGCCTTTGTTGCCTTTCCTAGTGCTACCTCGCACACATGAGGGGGGAGGGGGTTGCTATTCCATGTGTGGCGAGGTGGCGACGGGAATGAATAGGGGCAGACTGTGTAAATTGTGTGCATGGGTATATATGTATGTGTCTATGTGTGTATATATATGTGTACATTTAGATGTATAGGTATGTATATTTGCATGTGTGGGCGTGTGTGTGTGTTCATTGTGTATGGGGGTGGGTTGTTCCATTTCTTTCGTCTGTTTCCTTGCGCTACCTCGCAAACGCGGGAGACAGCGACAAAGCAAATAATATATATATATATATATATATATATATATATATATATATATATATATATATATATATATATATATATATTTTTTTTTTTTTTTTGCTTTGTCGCTGTCTCCCGCGTTTGCGAGGTAGCGCAAGGAAACAGACGAAAGAAATGGCCCAACCCACCCCCATACACATGTATATACATACGTCCGCACACGCAAATATACATAACTACACAGCTTTCCATGGTTTACCCCAGACGTTTCACATGCCTTGATTCAATCCCCTGACAGCACGTCAACCCCGGTATACCACATCGATCCAATTCACTCTATTCCTTGCCCTCCTTTCACCCTCCTGCATGTTCAGGCCCCGATCACACAAAATCTTTTTCACTCCATCTTCCCACCTCCAATTTGGTCTCCCTCTTCTCCTCGTTCCCTCCACCTCCGACACATATATCCTCTTGGTCAATCTTTCCTCACTCATTCTCTCCATGTGCCCAAACCATTTCAAAACACCCTCTTATGCTCTCTCAACCACTCTCTTTTTATTTCCACACATCTCTCTTACCCTTACGTTACTTACTCGATCAAACCACCTCACACCACACATTGTCCTCAAACATCTCATTTCTAGCACATCCATCCTCCTGCGCACAACTCTATCCATAGCCAACGCCTCGTAACCATACAACATTGTTGGAACCACTATTCCTTCAAACATACCCATTTTTGCTTTCCGAG
Source organism: Panulirus ornatus (assembly GCF_036320965.1). Taxonomy (NCBI): domain Eukaryota; kingdom Metazoa; phylum Arthropoda; class Malacostraca; order Decapoda; family Palinuridae; genus Panulirus; species Panulirus ornatus. The sequence goes on from NC_092271.1 coordinate 1,633,297, forward strand.
ATAATGTTCTCGACTTCCACACATTCTTCAAGGCTCCCAGAATTTTCGCCCCCTCCCCCACCCTATGATCCACTTCCGCTTCCATGGTTCCATCCGCTGCCAGATCCACTCCCAGATATCTAAAACACTTCACTTCCTCCAGTTTTACTCCATTCAAACTCACCTCCCAATTGACTAGATCCTCAACCCTACTGTACCTAATAGCCTTGCTCTTATTCACATTTACTCTTAACTTTCTTATTTCACACACTTTACCAAACTCAGTCACCAGCTTCTGCAGTTTCTCACATGAATCAGCCACCAGCGCTGTATCATCAGCGAACAACAACTGACTCACTTCCCAAGCTCTCTCATCCCCAACAGACTTCATACTTGCCCCTCTTTCCAAAACTCTTGCATTCACCTCCCTAACAAACCCATCCATAAACAAATTAAACAACCATGGAGACATCACACACCCCTGCCGCAAACCTACATTCACTGAGAACCAATCACTTTCCTCTCTTCCTACACGTACACATGCCTTACATCCTAGATAAAAACTTTTCACTGCTTCTAACAACTTTCCTCCCACACCATATATTCTTAATACCTTCCACAGAGCATCTCTATCAACTCTATCATATGCCTTCTCCAGATCCATAAATGCTACATACAAATCCATTTGCTTTTCTAAGTATTTCTCACATACATTCTTCAAAGCAAACACCTGATCCACACATCCTCTACCACTTCTGAAACCACACTGCTCTTCCCCAATCTGATGCTCTGTACATGCCTTCACCCTCTCAATCAATACCCTCCCATATAATATATATATATATATATATATATATATATATATATATATATATATATATATATATATATATATATATATATATATATATATGGGGTGGGAAGTCGAGAACATTATCCGAAAGCAAAAATGGGTATGTTTGAAGGAATAGTGGTTCCAACAATGTTGTATGTTGCGGGCGTGGGCTATGCATAATTTGTGCGCAGAGGATGGATGTGCTGGAAATGAGATGTTTGAGGACAATGTGTGGTGTGAGGTGGTTTGATCGAGTAAGTAATGTAAGGGAAGAGAGATGTGTAGAAATAAAGAGCGTGGTTGAGAAGCAGAAGGGGTTTGTTTTGAAATGGTTTGGTCACATGGAGAGAATGAGTGAGGAAAGATTGACCAAGAGGATATATGTGTCGGAGGTGGAGGGAACGAGGAGAAGTGGGAGACCAAATTGGAGGTGGAAAGATGGAGTGAAAAAGATTTTGAGTGATCGGGGCCTGAACATGCAGGAGGGTGAAAGGCGGACAAGGAATAGAATGAATTGGATCGATGTGGTATAGCGGGGTTGACGTACTGTCGGTGGATTGAATCAGGGCATATGAAGCGTCTGGGGTAAGCCATGGAAAGTTGTGTGGGGCCTGGATGTGGAAAGGGAGTGTGGTTTCGGGCATCATTGCATGACAGCTAGAGACTGAGTGTGAACGAATGGGGACTTTGTTGTCTTAACCCAGCGCTACCTGGCACACATCAGGGGGGAGGGGGATGGTATTCCATGTGTGGCGAGGTGGCGATGGGAATAAATAAAGGCAGACAGTGTGAATTGTGTGCATGGGTATATATGTATGTGTCTGTGTGTGTATATATATGTGTACATTGAGATGTATAGGTGTGTGTATTTGCGTGTGTGGACATGTATGTGTGTGCATGTGTGTGGGGGTGGGTTGGGCCATTTCTTCCGTCTGTTTCGTTGCGCTACCTCGCAGACGCTGGAAACAGCGACAAAGCAAAATAAATAGATAAATTTATATATATATATATATATATATATATATATATATATATATATATATATATATATATATTTTTTTTGCCGCTGTCTCCCGCGTTTGCGAGGTAGCGCAAGGAAACAGACGGAAGATATGGCCCAACCCACCCACATACACCCACCCACCCACACACGCAAATATACATACATATATAAATATATATATATATATATATATATATATATATATATATATATATATATATATATATATATATATTTTGCTTTGTCGCTGTCTCCCGCGTTTGCGAGGTAGCGCAAGGAAACAGACGAAAGAAATGGCCCAACCCACCCCTATACACATGTATATACATACATCCACACACGCAAATATACATACCTACACAGCTTTCCATGGATTACCTCAGACGCTTCACATGCCCTGATTCAATCCACTGACAGCAAGTCAACCCCGGTATACCACATCGATCCAATTCACTTTATTCCTTGCAGTCCTTTCACCCTCCTGCATGTTCAGGCCCCGATCACACAAAATCTTTTTCACTCCATCTTTCCACCTTCAATTTGGTCTCCCACTTCTCCTCGTTCCCTCCACCTCTGACACATATATCCTCTTAGTCAACATTTCCTCACTCATTCTCTCCATGTGCCCAAACCATTTCAAAACACCCTCTTCTGCTCTCTCAACCACGCTCTTTTTATTTCCACACATCTCTCTTACCATTACGTTACTTACTCGATCAAACAACCTCACACCGCACATTGTCCACAAACGTCTCATTTCCAGCACATCCATCCTCCTGCGCACAACTCTATGCATAGCCCACGTCTCGCAACCATACAACATTGTTGGAACCATTATTCCTTAAAACATACCCATTTTTGCTTTCCGAGATAATGTTCTCGACTTCCACACATTCTTCAAGGCTCCTAGAATTTTCGCCCCCTTCCCCACCCTACGATCCACTTCCGCTTCCATGGTTCCATCCGCTGCCACATCCACTCCCAGATATCTAAAACACTTTACTTCCTCCAGTTTTTCTCCATTCAAACTTACCTCCCAATTGACTTGACCCTCAACCCTACTGTACCTAATGACCTTGCTCTTATTCACATTTACTCTTAACTTTCTTTTTTCACACACTTTACCAGACTCAGTCACCAGCTTCTGCAGTTTCTCACATGAATCAGCCACCAGCGGTGTATCATAAGCGAACAACAACTGACTCACTTCCCAAGCTCTCTCATCCCCAACAGACTTCATACTTGCCCCTCTTTCCAAAACTCTTGCATTCACCTCCCTAACAACCCCATCCATAAACAAATTAAACAACCATGGAGACATCACACACCCCTGCCGCAAACCTACATTCACTGAGAACCAATCACTTTCCTCTCTTCCTACACGTACACATGCCTTACATCCTCGATAGAAATATATATATATATATATATATGATACAGCGCTGGTGGCTGATTCATGTGAGAAACTGCAGAAGCTGGTGACTGAGTTTGGTAAAGTGTGTGGAAGAAGAAAGTTAAGAGTAAATGTGAATAAGAGCAAGGTTATTAGGTACAGTAGGGTTGAGGGTCAAGTCAACTGGGAGGTGAGTTTGAATGGAGAAAAACTGGAGGAAGTGAAGTGTTTTAGATATCTGGGAGTGGATCTGGCAGCGGATGGAACCATGGAAGCGGAAGTGGATCATAGGGTGGGGGAGGGGGCGAAAATTCTGGGGGCCTTGAAGAATGTGTGGAAGTCGAGAACATTATCTCGGAAAGCAAAAATGGGTATGTTTGAAGGAATAGTGGTTCCAACAATGTTGTATGGTTGCGAGGCGTGGGCTATGGATAGAGTTGTGCGCAGGAGGATGGATGTGCTGGAAATGAGATGTTTGAGGACAATGTGTGGTGTGAGGTGGTTTGATCGAGTGAGTAACGTAAGGGTAAGAGAGATGTGTGGAAATAAAAAGAGCGTGGTTGAGAGAGCAGAAGAGGGTGTTTTGAAGTGGTTTGGGCACATGGAGAGAATGAGTGAGGAAAGATTGACCAAGAGGATATATGTGTCGGAGGTGGAGGGAACGAGGAGAAGAGGGAGACCAAATTGGAGGTGGAAAGATGGAGTGAAAAAGATTTTGTGTGATCGGGGCCTGAACATGCAGGAGGGTGAAAGGAGGGCAAGGTATAGAGTGAATTGGAGCGATGTGGTATACCGGGGTTGACGTGCTGTCAGTGGATTGAATCAAGGCATGTGAAGCGTCTGGGGAAAACCATGGAAAGCTGTGTAGGTATGTATATTTGCGTGTGTGGACGTATGTATATACATGTGTATGGGGGGGGGGTTGGGCCATTTCTTTCGTCTGTTTCCTTGCGCTACCTCGCAAACGCGGGAGACAGCGACAAAGTATAAAAAAAAAAAAAAAAAAAAAATATATATATCACTGTTAGATGCAGTGAAAGTTTTTATCGAGGATGTAAGGCATGTGTACGTGTAGGAAGAGAGGAAAGTGATAGGTTCTCAGTGAATGTAAGTTTGCGGCAGGGGTGTGTGATGTCTCCATGGTTGTTTAATTTGTTTATGGATGGGGTTGTTAGGGAGGTAAATGCAAGAGTTTTGGAAAAAGGGGCAAGTATGAAGCCTGTTGGGGATGAGAGAGCTTGGGAAGTGAGTCAGTTGTCGTTCGCTGATGATTCAGCGCTGGTGGCTGATTCATGTGAGAAACTGCAGAAGCCGGTGACTTAGTTTGGTAAAGTGTGTGAAAGAAGAAATTTAAGAGTAAATGTGAATAAGAGCAAGGTTATTAGGTACAGTAGGGTTGAGGGTCAAGTCAATTGGGAGGTAAGTTTGAATGGAGAAAAACTGGAGGAAGTAAAGTATTTTAGATATCTGGGAGTGGATCTGGCAGCGTATGGACCCACGGAAGCGGAAGCGGATCATAGGGTGGGGGAGGGGGCGAAAATCCTGGGAGCCTTGAAGAATGTGTGGAAGTCGAGAACATTATCTCCGAAAGCAATAATGGCTATGTTTGAAGGAATAGTGGTTCCAACAATTTTGTATGGTTGCGAGACGTGGGCTATGTATAGAGTCGTGAACATGAGGGTGGATGTGCTGGAAATGAGGTGTTTGAGGACAATATGTGGTGTGAGGTGGTTTGATCGATTAAGTAATGTAAGGGTAAGAGAGATATGTAGAAATAAAAAGAGTATGGTTGAGAGAGCAGAAGAGGGTGTTTTGAAATGGTTTGGTCACTTGGAGAGAATGATCGAGGAAAGATTGACCAAGAGGATATATGTGTCAGAGGTGGAGGGAACGAGGAGAAGTGGTAGAACAAATTGGAGGTGGAAAGATGGATTCAAAAAGATTTTGAGTGATCGGGGCCTGAACATGCAGGAGGGTGAAAGGCGTGCAAGGAATAGAGTGAATTGGAACGATGTGGTATACCGGGGTCGACGTGCTGTTAATGGATTGAACCAGGGCATATGAAGCGTCTGGGGTAAACCATGGAAAGTTGTGTGAGGCCTGGATGTGGAAAGGAGCTGTGGTTTCGGTGCATTATTATATGACAGCTAGAGACTGAGTGTGAACGATTGGGGCCTTCGTTGTCTTTTCCTGGCGCTACCTTGCACATATGAGTGGGGAGGGTTGTTAATCAATGTGTGGCGAGGTGAAGGTGGGAATAAATAAAGGGAGACAGCATTAATTATGTACATATGTATATATGTATATGTCTGTGTGTATATATATATGTGTACATTGAGATGTATAGGTATGTATATTTGCCTGTGTGGACGTGCATGTATATACTTGTGTATGCGGGTGGGTTGGGCCATCTCTTTCGTCTGTTTCCTTGCGCTACCTCCCTAGCCCAGGAGACAGCGACAAAGCAAAATAAATATGAAAAAAAAGCGATATATATATATATATATATATATATATATATATATATATATATATATATATATATATATATATATATATATATATATATATATATATATATATATATATATTTTTTTTTTTTTTTTTTTTTTTTTTTTTTTTTTTTATAATTTGTCGCTGTCTCCCGCGTATGCGAGGTAGCGCAAGGAAACAGACGAAAGAAATGGCCCAACCCCCCCCCCATACACATGTACATACACACGTCCACACACGCAAATATACATACCTACACAGCTTTCCATGGTTTACCCCAGACGCTTCACATGCCTTGATTCACTCCACTGACAGCACGTCAACCCCTGTATACCACATCACTCCAATTCACTCTATTCCTTGCCCTCCTTTCACCCTCCTGCATGTTCAGGCCCCGATCACACAAAATCTTTTTCACTCCATCTTTCCACCTCCAATTTGGTCTCCCTCTTCTCCTCGTTCCCTCCACCTCCGACACATATATCCTCTTGGTCAATCTTTCCTCACTCATTCTCTCCATGTGCCCAAACCATTTCAAAACACCCTCTTCTGCTCTCTCAACCACGCTCTTTTTATTTCCACACATCTCTCTTACCCTTACGTTACTTACTCGATCAAACCACCTCACACCACACATTGTCCTCAAACATCTCATTTCCAGCACATCCATCCTCCTGCGCACAACTCTATCCATAGCCCATGCCTCGCAACCATACAACATTGTTGGAACCACTATTCCTTCAAACATACCCATTTTTGCTTTCCGAGATAATGTTCTCGACTTCCACACATTTTTCAAGGCTCCCAAAATTTTCGCCCCCTCCCCCACCCTATGATCCACTTCCGCTTCCATGGTTCCATCCGCTGACAGATCCACTCCCAGATATCTAAAACACTTCACTTCCTCCAGTTTTTCTCCATTCAAACTCACCTCCCAATTGACTTGACCCTCAACCCTACTGTACCTAATAACCTTGCTCTTATTCACATTTACTCTTAACTTTCTTCTTCCACACACTTTACCAAACTCAGTCACCAGCTTCTGCAGTTTCTCACATGAATCAGCCACCAGCGCTGTATCATCAGCGAACAACAACTGACTCACTTCCCAAGCTCTCTCATCCCCAACAGACTTCATACTTGCCCCTCTTTCCAGGACTCTTGCATTTACCTCCCTAACAACCCCATCCATAAACAAATTAAACAACCATGGAGACATCACACACCCCTGCCGCAAACCTACATTCACTGAGAACCAATCACTTTCCTCTCTTCCTACACGTACACATGCCTTACATCCTCGATAAAAACTTTTCACTGCTTCTAACAACTTGCCTCCCACACCATATATTCTTAATACCTTCCACAGAGCATCTCTATCAACTCTATCATATGCCTTCTCCAGATCCATAAATGCTACATACAAATCCATTTGCTTTTCTAAGTATTTCTCACATACATTCTTCAAAGCAAACACCTGATCCACACATCCTCTACCACTTCTGAAACCGCACTGCTCTTCCCCAATCTGATGCTCTGTACATGCCTTCACCCTCTCAATCAATACCCTCCCATATAATTTACCAGGAATACTCAACAAACTTATACCTCTGTAATTTGAGCACTCACTCTTATCCCCTTTGCCTTTGTACAATGGCACTATGCACGCATTCCGCCAATCCTCAGGCACCTCACCATGAGTCATACATACATTAAATAACCTTACCAACCAGTCAACAATACAGTCACCCCCTTTTTTAATAAATTCCACTGCAATACCATCCAAACCTGCTGCCTTGCCGGCTTTCATCTTCCGCAAAGCTTTTACTACCTCTTCTCTGTTTACCAAATCATTTTCCCTAACCCTCTCACTTTGCACACCACCTCGACCAAAACACCCTATATCTGCCACTCTGTCATCAGACACATTCAACAAACCTTCAAAATACTCATTCCATCTCCTTCTCACATCACCACTACTTGTTATCACCTCCCCATTTACGCCCTTCACTGAAGTTCCCATTTGCTCCCTTGTCTTACGCACCCTATTTACCTCCTTCCAGAACATCTTTTTATTCTCCCTAAAATTTACTGATAGTCTCTCACCCCAACTCTCATTTGCCCTTTTTTTCACCTCTTGCACCTTTCTCTTGACCTCCTGTCTCTTTCTTTTATACTTCTCCCACTCAATTGCATTTTTTCCCTGCAAAAAACGTCCAAATGCCTCTCTCTTCTCTTTCACTAATACTCTTACTTCTTCAACCCACCACTCACTACCCTTTCTAAACAGCCCACCTCCCACTCTTCTCATGCCACAAGCATCTTTTGCGCAATCCATCACTGATTCCCTAAATACATCCCATTCCTCCCCCACTCCCCTTACTTCCATTGTTCTCACCTTTTTCCATTTTGTACACAGTCTCTCCTGGTACTTCCCCACACAGGTCTCCTTCCCAAGCTCACTTACTCTCACCACCTTCTTTACCCCAACACTCACTCCTCTTTTCTGAAAACCCATACTAATCTTCACCTTAGCCTCCACAAGATAATGATCAGACATCCCTCCAGTTGCACCTCTCAGCACATTAACATCCAAAAGTCTCTCTTTCGCACGCCTGTCAATTAACACGTAATCCAATAACGCTCTCTGGCCATCTCTCCTACTTACATAAGTATACTTATGTATATCTCGCTTTTTAAACCAGGTATTCCCAATCATCAGTCCTTTTTCAGCACATAAATCTACAAGCTCTTCACCATTTCCATTTACAACACTGAACACCCCATGCATACCAATTATTCCCTCAACTGCCACATTACTCACCTTTGCATTCAAATCACCCATCACTATAACCCGGTCTCGTGCATCAAAACCGCTAACACACTCATTCAGCTGCTCCCAAAACACTTGCCTCTCATGATCTTTCTTCTCATGCCCAGGTGCATATGCACCAATAATCACCCACCTCTCTCCATCAACTTTCAATTTTACCCATATTAATCGAGAATTTACTTTCTTACATTCTATCACATACTCCCACAACTCCTGTTTCAGGAGTATTGCTACTCCTTCCCTTGCTCTTGTCCTCTCACTAACCCCTGACTTCACTCCCCAGACATTTCCAAACCACTCTTCCCCTTTACCCTTGAGCTTCGTTTCACTCAGAGCCAAAACATCCAGGTTCCTTTCCTCAAACATACTACCTATCTCTCCTTTTTTCACATCTTGGTTACATCCACACACATTTAGGCACCCCACTCTGAGCCTTCGAGGAGGATGATCACTCCCCGCGTGACTCCTTCTTCTGTTTCCCATTTTAGAAAGTTAATACAAGGAGGGGAGGATTTCCGGCCCCCCGCTCCCGTCCCCTCTAGTCGCTTTCTACGACACGCGAGGAATACGTGGGAAGTATTCTTTCACCCCTATCCCCAGGGATAATATACATATATATATACATATACACACACACACACATACACACACATACGCACATACACACACACACACACACATACATATATATACATATGAAAAATGTAAGAAACAATTTAGAAAACAAACTTTTAGCTTGAAATGAACGAAAAAAAATGAATGTCACATAATGGTTCAACCTCTGGCTATGGAAAAGGAAATGTACAATTTATTCACACAAACGTCAATAGCAGTTCTCATCAATTTCACCACTGTATCAATAAGCTTCAATGTCTAAGCTACATTTTTCTCCAACTTCACTATTTTCTTGTCAAAAACACCATGCATGAAAACTATCACTCCAGTAACACAACTATAAACATTTACTTCCCCTTTAAAAGTTCTGGGGAAGTCTGTCTCGATACACTGCGGCGAGGCGACGCGACTCTGATACAATCACTGTCACAATATCACTTCTGCCTCCTCAAGTCAATCTCTCAACCATAGTGCAGGCCTTCATCGTCGAAATCGATATATATTGGGAGGTGAGTTTGAATGCAGAAAAACTGGAGGAAGTAAAGTGTTTTAGATATCTGTGAGTGGATCTGGCAGCGGATGGAACCATGGAAGCGGAAGTGGACCATAGGGTGGGGGAGGGGGCGAAAATTCTGGGAGCCTTGAAGAATGTGTGGAAGTCGAGAACATTATCTCGGAAAGCAAAAATGGGTATGTTTGAAGGAATAATGGTTTCAACAATGTTGTATGGTTGCGAGGCGTGGGCTATGGATAGAGTGGTGCGCAGGAGGATAGATGTGCTGGAAATGAGATGTTTGAGGACAATGTGTGGTGTGAGGTGTTTTGATCGAGTAAGTAACGTAAGGGTAAGAGAGATGTGTGGAAATAAAAAGAGCGTGGTTGAGAGAGCAGAAGAGGGTGTTTTGAAATGGTTTGGTCACATGGAGAGAATGAGTGAGGAAAGGTTGACCAAGATGATATATGTGTCGGAGGTGGAGGGAACGAGGAGAAGAGGGAGACCAAATTGGAGGTGGAAAGATGGAGTGAAAAAGATTTTGTGTGATCGGGGCCTGAACATGCAGGAGGGTGAAAGGAGGGCAAGGAATAGAGTGAATTGGAGCGATGTGGTATACCGGGGTTGACGTGCTGTCAGTGGATTGAATCAGGGCATGTGAAGCGTCTGGGGTAAACCATGGAAAGCTGTGTAGGTTTGTATATTTGCGTGTGTGGACGTATGTATATACATGTGTTTAGGGGTGGGTTGGGCCATTTCTTTCGTCTGTTTCCTTGCGCTACCTCGCAAACGCGGGAGACAGCGACAAAGCAAAAAAAAAAGAGAGAAAAAAAAAAATATGTATATATATATATATATATATATATATATATATATATATTTTTTTTTTTCTTTTTTTTTTTTTTTTATACTTTGTCGCTGTCTCCCGCGTTTGCGAGGTAGCGCAAGGAAACAGACGAAAGAAATGGCCCAACCCCCCCCCCCCCATACACATGTACATACACACGTCCACACACGCAAATATACATACCTACACAGCTTTCCATGGTTTACCCCAGACGCTTCACATGCCTTGATTCAATCCACTGACAGCACGTCAACCCCTGTATACCACATCGCTCCATTTCAATGCATAGTGCCATTGTACAAAGGCAAAGGGGATAAGAGTGAGTGCTCAAATTACAGAGGTATAAGTTTGTTGAGTATTCCTGGTAAATTATATGGGAGGGTATTGATTGAGAGGGTGAAGGCATGTACAGAGCATCAGATTGGGGAAGAGCAGTGCGGTTTCAGAAGTGGTAGAGGATGTGTGGATCAGGTGTTTGCTTTGAAGAATGTATGTGAGAAATACTTAGAAAAGCAAATGGATTTGTATGTAGCATTTATGGATCTGGAGAAGGCATATGATAGAGTTGATAGAGATGCTCTGTGGAAGGTATTAAGAATATATGGTGTGGGAGGCAAGTTGTTAGAAGCAGTGAAAAGTTTTTATCGAGGATGTAAGGCATGTGTACGTGTAGGAAGAGAGGAAAGTGATTGGTTCTCAGTGAATGTAGGTTTGCGGCAGGGGTGTGTGATGTCTCCATGGTTGTTTAATTTGTTTATGGATGGGGTTGTTAGGGAGGTAAATGCAAGAGTCCTGGAAAGAGGGGCAAGTATGAAGTCTGTTGGGGATGAGAGAGCTTGGGAAGTGAGTCAGTTGTTGTTCGCTGATGATACAGCGCTGGTGGCTGATTCATGTGAGAAACTGCAGAAGCTGGTGACTGAGTTTGGTAAAGTGTGTGGAAGAAGAAAGTTAAGAGTAAATGTGAATAAGAGCAAGGTTATTAGGTACAGTAGGGTTGAGGGTCAAGTCAATTGGGAGGTGAGTTTGAATATATATATATATATGGGGATAGGGGAGAAAGAGTACTTGGCACGCTTACCTTACGTGTCGTAGAAGGCGACTATAGGGGACGGGAGCGGGGGGCCAGAAACCCTCCCCTCCTTGTATTTTGACTTTCTAAAAGGGGAACCAGAAAAAGGGGTCACGCGGGGAGTGCTCATCCTCCTCGAAGGCTCAGATTGGGGTGTCTAAATGTATGTGGATGTAACCAAGATGAGAAAAAAGTAGAAATAGGTAGTATGTTTGAGGAAAGGAACTTGGATGTTTTGGCTCAGAGTGAAACGAAGCTCAAGGGTAAAGGGGAAGAGTGGTTTAGGAATGTCTTGGGAGTAAAGTCAGGGGTTAGTGAGAGGACAAGAGCAAGGGAAGGAGTAGCACTACTCCTGAAACAGGAGTTGTGGAAGTTTATGATAGAGTGTAAGAAACTAAATTCCATATTGATATGGGTAAAACTGAAAGTTGATGGAGAGAGATGGGTGATTATAGGTGAATATGCACCTGGGCATGAGAAGAAAGATCATGAGAGGCATGCGTTTTGGCAGCAGCTGAATGAGTGTGTTAGTGGTTTTGATGCACAAGACCGGGTTATAGTGATGGGTGATTTGAATGCAAAGGTGAGTAATGTGGCAGTTGAGGGAATAATTGGTATACATGGAGTGTTCAGTGTTGTAAATGGAAATGATGAAGAGCTTGTAGATTTATGTGCTGAAAAAGGACTGGTGATTGGGAATGCCTGGTTTAAAAAGCGAGAAATACATAAGTATATGTATGTAAGTAGGAGAGATGTCCAGAGAGCGTTATTGGATTACGTGTTAATTGATAGTCGCGCGAAGGAGAGCCTTTTGGATGTTACTGTGCTGAGAGGTGCAACTGGAGGGATGTCTGATCATTATCTTGTGGAGGCGAAGGTGAAGATTTGTAGGGGTTTTCAGAAAAGAAGAGAGAATGTTGGGGTGAAGAGAGTGGTGAGAGTAAGTGAGCTTGGGAAGGAGACTTGTGTGAGGAAGTACCAGGAGACACTGAGTACACAATGGAAAAAGGTGAGAACAAAGGTGGTAAGGGGAGTGAGGGAGGAATGGGATGTATTTAGGTAAGCAGTGATGGCTTGCGCAAAAGATGCTTGTAGTATGAGAAGCGTAGGAGGTGCGTTGATTAGAAAGGTTAGTGAGTGGTGGGATGAAGAAGTAAGACTATCAGTGAAAGCGAAGAGAGAGGCATTTGGACGATTTTTGCAGGGAAATAATGCAAATGGATGGGAGATGTATAAAAGAAAGAGGCAGGAGGTCATGAGAAAGGTGCAGGAGGTCAAAAAGAGGGCAAATGAGAGTTGGGGTGAGAGAATATCATTAAATTTTAGGGAGAATAAAAAGATGTTTTGGAAGGATGTAAATAAAGTGCGTAAGACAAGAGAGCAAATGGGAACTTCAGTGAAGGGGGCTAATGGGGAGGTGATAACAAGTAGTGGTGATGTGAGAATGAGATGGAGTGAGTATTTGAAGGTTTGTTGAATGTGTTTGATGATAGAGTGGCAAATATAGGGTGTTTTGGTCGAATTGGTGTGCAAAGTGAGAGGGTTAGGGAAAATGATTTGGTAAACAGAGAAGAGGTAGTAAAAGCTTTGCGGAAGATGAAAGCCGGCAAGGCAGCGGGTTTGGATGGTATTGCAGTGAAATTTATTAAAAAAGGGGGTGATTGTATTGTTGATTGGTTGGTAATGTTATTTAATGTATGTATGATTCTTGGTGAGGTGCCTGAGGATTGGCGGAATGCTTGCATAGTGCCATTGTACAAAGGCAAAGGGGATAAGAGTGAGTGCTCAAATTACAGAGGGATAAGTTTGTTGAGTATTCCTGGTAAATTATATGGGAGGGTATTGATTGAGAGGGTGAAGGCATGTACAGAGCATCAGATTGGCGAAGAGCAGTGTGGTTTCAGAAGTGCAAGAGGATGTTTGGATAAGGTGTTTTCTTTGAAGAGTGTATATGAGAAATACTTAGAAAAGCAAATGGATTTGTATGTAGTATTTATGGATCTGGAGAAGGCATATGATAGAGTTGATAGAGATGTTCTGTGGAAGGTATTAAGAATATATGGTGTGGGAGGCAAGTTGTTTAAGCAGTCAAAAGTTTTTATCGAGGATGTGAGGCATGTGTACGTGTAGGAAGAGAGGAAAATGATTGGTTTTCAGTGAATATAGGTTTGCGGCAGGGGTTTGTGATGTCTCCATGGTTGTTTAATTTGTTTATGGATGGGGTTGTTAGGGAGATGAATGCAAGAGTTTTGGAAAGAGGGGCAAGTATGCAGTCTGTTGGGGATGAGAGAGCATGGGAAGTGAGTCATTTCTTGTTCGCTGATGATACAGCGCTGGTGGCTGATTCATGTGAGAAACTGCAGAAGCTGGTGACTGAGTTTGGTAAAGTGTGTGAAAGAAGAAAGTTAAGAATAAATGTGAATAAGAGCAAGGTTATTAGGTATAGTAGGGTTGAGGGTCAATTCAAATGGAAGGTAAGTTTGAATGGAGAAAAACTGGAGGAAGTAAAGTGTTTTAGATATCTGGGAGTGGATTTGGCAGCGGATTGAACCATGGAAGAGGAAGTGATTCATAGGGTGGTGGAGGGGGTGAAAATTGTGGGAGCTTTGAAGAATGTTTGGAAGTCGAGAACATTATTTCGGAAAGCAAAAATGGGTATATTTGAAGGAATAGTGGTTCCAACAATGTTGTATGGTTGCGAGACGTGGGCTATGGATAGAGTTGTGCGCAGGAGGGTGGATGTGCTGGAAATGAGATGTTTGAGGACAAAATGTGGTGTGAGGTGGTTTGATCGAGTAAGTAATATAAGGGTAAGAGAGAGGTGTGGAAATAAAATGAGTGTTGTTGAAAGAGCAGAAGAGGATGTTTTGAAATGGTTTGGTCACATGGAGAGAATGAGTGAGGAAAGATTGACCAAGAGGATATATGTGTCAGAGGTGGAGGGAACGAGGAGAAGTGGGAGACCAAATTTTAAGTGGAAAGATGGAGTGAAAAAGAATTTGAGTGATCGGGACCTGAACATGCAGGAGGGTGAGGGGCGTGCAAGGAATAGAGTGAATTGGAACGATGTGGTATACCGAGGTCGACGTGCTGTCAGTGGATTGAACCAGGGCATGTGAAGCGTCTGGGGTAAACCATGTAAAGTTCTGTGGGGCCTGGATGTGGAAAGGGAGCTGTGGTTTCGGTGCATTATTACATGACAGCTAGAGACTGAGTGTGAACGAATGTGGCTTTTGTTTTCTTTTCCTAGCGCTACCTCGCACACATGAGGGGGTAGGGGGTTGGTTATTCCATGTGTGGCGAGGTGGCGTTGGGAATGAATAAAGGCAGACAGCATGAGTTATGTACATGTGTATATATATATATATATATATATATATATATATATATGTCTGTCTGTGTATATATATGTGTACATTGAGATGTATAGGTATGTATATTTGCGTGTGTGGACGTGTATGTATATACGGGTGTATGTGGGTGGGTCGGGCCATTCTTTCGTCTGTTTTCTTTGCTACCTCGCTAATGCGAGAGACAGCGACAAAGCAAAAAGAAAATATATATATATATATATATATATATATGTTCCGGGAGTCCATCGGGAAAGAAATACAATAAGTCCCCAAGTGCACTTTCGTGTAATAATCACTTCATCAGTGGAGATACAAGATATAAATATACCTGTCAGTTGATAATAATAGGGGCAAGTATAGTTTTCCAAGAAAGCTGCTCTCATAACTTGCAACTCCATGTAGAAGACACTTGTTAGAATAGTTATCATTATTACTGAACATTACGAATTATGTGAAAACTTTTCACCCACAGCAACATTTTAGGTCGGGTACTTGAAAAGTATCATAACTTTGTTTACTGTAAATAGATCACTCGTAATATTTCTCGATATAGAGTCCAATTAGCGTTGTTCATTTTTCATGAGCAGTTCACCTACTGAACTGATTAGTTCTACATAAACCTTGTTGAAGGTTGTCTCACACGGAAACTCCTGATGTACTTCAATCACTGATGTCCAGAACCTGAACCTAATGTCCACTCTGAGGTTTTGTTGTGCCACTGCTCACAGTGTAGTAGGAGCGCACTCTCAGACTTGCTGCTAAAGTCAGAATCAAAGACGCACGAACGGATCATTGATTTATGACCGCACTTGTGTAGTTCCTCACTGATGGTTTTTGTGCGTAAGTGAAGGACCTTTCCCTGGTCGGTCATCACCTGCCTCGCTAATGGCTGGTGTGTGTGAGTGGAGGACCTGACTTGTGTTGGGGAGTGTTATCACCTGCTTCTATAATGGCTCCTTCTTGTTATTCTTTCCATTCCTTCACTTCCTCCTCCTCCTCCTTAATCTTCCTTCGTGATTTATATTCTATTCCTTTTTCCCTCTCCTTTTACTCTCTCATTTCTTCTTCTTCTTCTTCTTCTTCTTCTTCTTCTTCTTCTTCTTCTTCTTCTTCTTCTTCTTCTTCTTCTTCTTCTTCTTCTTCTTCTTCTTCTTCTTCTTCTTCTCCTTCTTCTTCTTTTCTTCTTTCTTCATCATCATCACCATTAATCATTGTTTAGATCAGCTACTATTACTTTAATGATTATCATTAACATGATAATCAACATCATCCTTACATCTTTCATTTTTTCTTGTTTATCTTCTCGTTTCTCCCCAGTACGCTCCCGTCTCACGTTTATTCTCACCTGAAGCTGATATACCCTGGCCAGATCTATCGTCTCCTGCACTCCACCTCGTCGGGCGAACTATTTTTGATGTTCGTGATACGTAATATCCTTTCAACCCTTGCCTTCCTCCCGCCACTGCACCAGAGGCTAATGGCTTCGTCATTATAGTGGAAGGATATATATACTTCTTCCATCCCAAAAGGAGAGGCAGAGAAGCAACAGGTGAGTGGAATTAGCGCCATTACTGACAATTACAGGTAATGAAAGGTGCAGTTATCACTCCACACGACCTTAACCCAAGAGGACTAGCAGGAGGAGGAGTAGGTAAAGGAGCAGAAGACCTGGAGGAGGAAGACCTGCAGGAGGAAGACCAAGAGGAGGAAGAACAACAGGAGGAAGACCAGCAGGAGGAAGACCAGCAGGAGGAAGTAATGTAGAGGAAGGACCATGATGGGCAGGAACAGGAAGACGATCAGGAGGAGGAGGACGAGCAGGAGGAATTAAAAAGAGGAGGACAAGTAGGGGGAGATAATGGAAAAGCAGAACCAGGGGGAGGTCCAGCAGGAGCAAGGAAAAGGGGAGGATGACCTGAAGGAACAGGAAGAGGAGGTTAACTTCGAGGAATAAAAGGAGGACATCATGGATGAAGGTAACCAGGAGGAACAGGAAGAGGAGTTTGAACAACAGGAGGCAAGGGAGGAAGATGAACGAGAGGGGAAGAAAGGGGAGCAGGAGGACGGCAGACAGAGGGAGTGTAGAAGTGGGAGAGTGTTACCCTGGGTGACACACTCCCACGGTAACACTCTATCATAGTAACACTTACGCCAGCACCCCACAGGAGGTTTATCAACATGGGAGACGCTCTCAAACTTACAATGACGAGGATCCACGAGGCTAGAGCCCATCCCCTACAGAATATATATAAACACACACACAAACACACACACACACACACACACACACACACACACACACACACATATATATATATATATATATATATATATATATATATATATATATATATCCCTGGGGATAGGGGAGAAAGAATACTTCCCACGTATTCCCTGTGTGTCGTAGAAGGCGACTAAAAGGGGAGGGAGCGGGTGGCTGGATATCCTCCCCTCTCGTTTTTTTTTTTATTTTCCAAAAGAAGGAACGGAGAGGGGGGGCCAGGTAGGGATTTTCCCTCTGAGGCCCAGTCCCCTGTTCTTAACGCTACCTTGCAAACGCGGGAAATGGCGAATAGTATGAAAAAAAGAAATATATATATATATATATATATATATATATATATATTTTTTTTTTTTTTTTTTTTCATACTATTCGCCATTTCCCGCGATAGCGAGGTAGCGTTAAGAACAGAGGACTGGGCCTTTGAGGGAATATCCTCACCTGGCCCTCTTCTCTGTTCCTTCTTTTGAAAAATTAAAAAAAAAAAAAAAAAGAGAGGGGAGGATTTCCAGCCCCCCGCTCCCTTCCCTTTTAGTCGCCTTCTACGACACGCAGGGAATACGTGGGAAGTATTCTTTCTCCCCTATCCCCAGGGAAAATATATATATATATATATATATATATATATATATATATATATATATATATATATATATATATATATATATATATATATATATATATATATACATTAATATATGTCAATGGATTGAACCAAGGCATGTGAAGCGTCTGCGGCAAACCATGGAAAATTTGTGGAGCCTGGATGTGGAAAGAATGGCCCAACTCACCCACATACACATGTATATACATACATGCCCACATACGCACATATACATACCTATACATTTCAACGTATACATACATATACACTCACAGACATAGACATATATACACATGTGCATATTCATACTTGCTGCCCTCATCCATTCTCGTCGCCACGCAGCCACACATGAAATGGCAACCCCCTCCCACCACGCGCACGCGAGGTAGCCCAAGGAAAAGACAACAAAGGACACTCGTTCACACTCAGTCTCTGGTTGTCATGTGTAATACACCGAAACCACAGCTCTCTTTCCACATCCAGGCCCCACAAAACTTTCCATGGTTTACCCCAGACGCTTCACATGACCTGGTTCAGTCCATTGACAACACGTCGACCCCGGTATACCACATCGTTCCAATTCACTCCATTCCTTGCACGCCTTTCACCCTCCTGTATGTTCAGACCCCGATCGCTCAAAATCTTTCTCACTCCATCCTTCCACCTCAACTTTGGTCTCCCACTTCTCCTCGTTCCGTCCACCTCTGACAAATATATCCTCTTTGTCAATCTATCCTCACTCATTCTCTTCATGTGACCAAACCATCTCAATACACCCTCCTCTGCTCTCTCAACAACACTCATTTTGATACCACACATCTCTCTTACGCTTTCATTACTTACTCGAACAAACCCCGTCACACCATATATAGTCCTCAAACATCTCATTTCCAACACATCCACCATCCTACGCACAACCCTATCTATCGCACATGCCTCACAACAATATGACATTGTTGGAACCAGTATTCCTTCAAACATGCCCATTTTTGCTTTTCGAGATAATGTTCTCGCCTTCCACACATATTCAACGCTTCCAGAACTTTCGCTCCCTACCCCACCGTGCGACTCACTTCCGCTTCCATGGTTCCATCCGCTGCCAAATCCACTCCCAGATATCTATAACACTTCACTTCCTCCAGTTTTTCTTCATTCAAACTTACCTCCCAACAGACTTGTCACTCAACCCTACTGTACCTAATAACCTTACTCTCATTTACATTTACTCTCAACTTTCTCTTTTCACACACTGTACCAAACTCAAGTCACCAGCTTCTGCAGTTTCTCACCAGAATCAGCAATCAGCGTTGTATCACCAGCGAACAAAAACAGACTCATCCCCAGCCTTCTCGTCCACAGCAGACTCCATACTTGCCCCTCTCTCCAAAACTCTTGCATTCACCTCCCTAACAACCCCATCCATAGAAAAATTAAACAACCATGGAGACATCACGCATCGCTACCGCAAACCGACATTTACTGAGAACCAATCACTTTCTTTTCTTTCTACTCATACATATGCCTTACATCCTCGACAACAGCTTTTCCATGCTTCTAGCAACTTGCCTCCCACACCGTATGGTAATGATACCTTCCACAGATCATCTCTATCAACTCTATCATATTCTTTCTCCAGATCCATAAATGCTACCTATAAATCTATTAGTTTTTCTAAGTATTTCTCACATATATTCTTCAAAGCAAACATCTAATAGACACATCCTCTACCACTTCTGAAACCATATTGCTTTTCCTAAATCTGATGCTCTGTACATGCCTTCACCCTCTCAATCAATGCCCTAACATATAATTTCACAGGATTACTCAACAAACTCATACATCTGTAATTTGAACACTCACATTTATTCCCTTTGACTTTGTGTAATGGTACTATTCGTACATTCCGCCAATCCTCATGTACGTCACCATAAGCCACCCATACAGTGAATATCCTCACCAACCTGTCAAAAACACAGTAAACCAGTTTTTTTAATGAATTCCACTGCAATACCAACCAAACCCGCCGACTTGTCGGCTTTCATCTTCAGCAAAGCTTTCACAACCTCTTCTCTGTTTACCAGATCATTTTCCCTGACCCTCTCACTTCGCACACCACCTCGAACAAAAAGCCTATATCTGCCACTCTCTCATCTAACACATTCAATTAAACTTCAAATTACTCTCTCCATCTCCTTCTTACATCACCAATACTAGTCATCACCTCCCCATCAGCCCCCTTCGCTGATGTATCCATTTGTTCTCTTATCTTACGCACTTTATGTACCTCCCTCCAATAAATAAATAAATATATATATATATATATATATATATATATATATATATATATATATATATATATATATATATATATATATATATATATATATATATATATATATATATTTATTTATTTATTTTGCTTTGTCGCTGTCTTCCGCGTTAGCTAGGTAGCGCACGGAAACAGACAAAAGAATGGCCCGACCCACCCACATACACATGTATATACATACCTATACATCTCATTGTACACATATATATACACACAGACATGTACAGATATACAAATGTGCATAATTCATACTGTCTGCCTTTATTTATTCCCATCGCCACCCCGCCACACATGGAATAACAACCCTCTCCCACCTCATGTGTGCGAGGTAGTGCTAGGAAAAAACAAAAAAGGACCCATTCGTTCACATTCAGTCTCTAGCTGTCATGTAATAATGCACCTACACCACAGCTCAATTTCCACATTCAGGCTTCACAGAACTTTCCATGGTTTACCCAAGACGCTTCACATGCCCTGGTTCAATCCACTGACAGCACGTCGACCTCGGTATACCACATCGTTCCAATTCACTCTATTCCTTGCACGCCTTTCACTCTCCTTCATGTTCAGGCCCCGATAACTCAAAATCTTTTTCACTATATCTTTCTACCTCCAATTTGGTCTCCCACTTCTCCTCGTTCTCTCCACCACTGACACATACATCCTCTTGGTCAATCTTTCCTCACTCATTCTCTCTATGTGACCAAACCATTTCAAAACACCCTCTTCTGCTCTCTCAACCACACTCTTTTTATTTCAACACATTTCTCTTACCCTTACATTACTTACTCGATCAAACCACCTCACAACACATATTATCCTCAAACATCTCATTTCCTGCACATCCACCCTGCTGCTCACAACTCTATCCATAGCCTCCGCCTAGCAACCATGCAACAATGTTGGAACCATTATGCCTTCAAACATACCCATCTTTGATTTCCGAGATAATGTTCTCGACTTCCAAACATTCTTCAAGGCTCCCAAAATTTTCGCCCCCTCCCCCACCCTATGATTCCCTTTCGCTTCCATGGTTCCATCCACTGCCAGACCCACTCCCAGATATCTAAAACACTTTACTTCCTCCAGTTTTTCTACATTCAAACTTACCTAACAATTGACTTGACCCTCAACCCTACTGTACCTAATAACCTTGCAATTATTCACATTTACTCTCAACTTTCTTCTTTCACACACTTTACCAAACTCAGTCACCAGCTTCTGCAGTTTCTCACATGAATCAGCCACCAGCGCTGTATCATCAGCGAACAACAACTGACTCACTTCCCAAGCTCTCTCATCCAAAACAGACTATATACTTGCCCCTCTTTCCAAAACTCTTGCATTCACCTCCCTAACAACTCCATCCATAAACAAATTAAACAAACATGGAGACATCACACACCCTTGCCGCAAACCTACATTCACTGAGAACCAATCACTTTCCTCTCTTCCTACACGTACACATGCATTATCTTCTCGATAAAAACTTTTCACTGCTTCTAACAACTTGCCTCCCACAACATCTATTCTTAATACCTTCCACAGAGCATCTCTATCAACTCTACCATATGCCTTCTACAGATCCATAAATGCTACATACAAATCCATTTTCTTTTCGAAGTATTTCTCACATACATTCTTCAAAGCAAACACCTGAACCACACATCCTCTACCACTTCTGAAACCACACTGCTCTTCCCCAATCTGATTCTCTGTACATGCCTTCACCCTCTCAATCAATACCCTCCTATATGATTAAACAGGAATACTCAACAAACTTATACATCTGTAATTTGAGCACTTAGTCTTATCCACTTTGCCTTTATAAAATGGCACTATGTAAGTATTCCGCCAATCTTCAGGCACCTCACCATGAATCATACATCCATTAAAAAACCTTACCAACCAGTCAATAATACAGTCACCCCCTTTTTTAATAATTTCCACTGCAATACCATCCAAACCTGCTGCCTTGCCGGCTTTCATCTTCCGCAAAGCTTTTACTACCTCTTCGCTGTTTACCAAATCATTTTCCCTAACCATCTCACTTTGCACACCACCTCGACCAAAACGCCCTATATCTGCCACTCCATCATCAAACACATTCAACAAACCTTCAAAATACTCACTCCATCTCCTTCTCACATCACCACTACTTGTTATCACCTCCCCATTAGCCCCTTCACTGAGGTTCCCATTTCCTCCCTTGTCTCACGCAGTTTATTTACCTCCTTCCAAGACATCTTTTTATTCTTCCTAAAATACTCTCTCACCCCAACTCTCATTTGCCCTCTTTTTCACCTCTTGCACCTTTCTCTTGACCTCCTGCCTCTTTCTTTTATACATCTTCCTCTCATTTCCATTTTTCCCTGCAAAAATCGTTCAAATGCCTCTCTCTTCTCTTTCACTAATAATCATACTTCTTTATCCCACCACACACTACCCTTTCTAATCAACCCACCATCCACGCTTCTCAAGCCACAAGCATCTTTTGCGCAAGCCATCACTGCTTCCCTAAATACATCCCAATATTTCCCCACTCCCCTTAATTTCTTTGGTCTCACCTTTTTCTGTTCTCTACTCAGTCTCTCCTGGTACTTCCTCACACAAGTCTCTTTCTCAAGCTCACTTACTCTCACCACTCTCTTCACCCCAACATTCTCTCTTCTTTTCTGAAAACAACTACATATCTTCACCTTCGCCTCCACAAGATAATGATCAGACATCCCTCCAGTTGCTCCTATCAGCATATTAACATCCAAAAGTCTATCTTTCGCGCGACTATCAATTAACGCGTAATCCAATAACGCTCTTTGGCCAACTCATCTACTTACATACGTATACTTATGTATATCTGGAAGGATCAGATTGGGGTGTCTAAATGTGTGTGGATGTAACCAAGATGAGAAAAAAAGCATAGATAGGTAGTATGTTTAAGGAAAGGAACCTGGATGTTTTGGCTCTGAATGAAACGAAGCTCAAGGGTGAAGGGGAAGAGTGGTTTGGGAATGTCTTGGGATTAAAGTCAAGGTGTATTGAGAGGACAAGAGCATGGGAAAGAGTAGCACTACTACTGAAACAGGGATGGTGGGAGTATGTGATAGAGTGTAAGAAACTAAACTCTAGATTGATATGGGTAAAACTGAAAGTTGATGGAGAGAGGTGGGTGATTATTGGTGCATATGCACCTGGGCATGAGAAGAAAGATCATGAGAGGCAGGTTTTTTGGGATCAGCTGAATGAGTGTGTTAATGGTTTTGATGCACAAGAACGGGCTATACTGATGGGTGATTTGAATGCAAAGGTGAGTAATGTGGCAGTTGAGGGAATAATTGGTATACATGGGGTGTTCAGTGTTGTAAATGGAAATGGTGAAGAGCTTGTATACACATATATATATATATATATATATATATATATATATATATATATATATATATATATATATGCAGTTTTGGTTCATTCATTTCAAGAATGTTTGTTTGCCATCAAAAGATTCAAGAGCTATTACTGTGCATGGTTGTTTGCCTCTTCAGGGAACAGTTGTGAAGTGGCAGGGGTCTGTTGTACAAGTGAATATTATCAGTGTTTACAACTTACCTCAGATGCTTATATCTGTATTACCAGTAGCATTAGAAAGGCCCCTGAGGTGCTACTTAGGTCAGAAATTATCCCCATGTCCAAAAAGCAAGGTTGAGACAACCCAGAATGAGCGCTGTAAGCTGTTGCACAATGTATTGGGATCTGACATGTGTACACTGGAAACTTGGAATGAGTATACCTTTGATATTAAGATTGCAATGAGTTTTTCATATTAGAAATTTGGTAGTGAAGGCTCTCAAGTCATCCTAACAGCCGATAGTACGTTTCAGGATTTTATGTTAGGAGTAGACATAGGTGATCAAGTTGAATTTGTTGGTGCTTTGTTTGAAGGCATTGGCTCACATGAACCAAAACTGCATATATCCTCAATCAAGTGCATTAATTGCAAATCAAAACTGAATCCAGTGCACAAAGGAGATTATCAGTTCAAAACAGATATTAAGGCTGTTCCGCCATATATATTTAATTTCTTCCTGGGACCAACTCTAACCATATGAATCCCTACTAGTGAAGAGTGGTTATAAAAGAATTTATAGATGTGCTTTGTCTGGTGGGCAGAGATTCATACTATTAGAATTATACAAGGAGGGTATTATAAGAAAATGGAACTTGTTGGTATTTGCATTAATAAAAAAAAATTCCTTTATGCAAAAGAAGTGATAGGACAAAGAATGAATCTGAAGTATGAGTAAATTAGGTAGCTCAGGTCTTGTTAAGGTCCCATTTCAACCACTGTGAAGCAAACCTTTCTTTTTGCTGGTAGAATTTAGATGATGGCTGTCAAATTTCCACCACATTATCTCATCATTAGTACTTGTGTATGGTTGAAGTTTAGCTATTTAGATATGTCATCTGCATATTTAATTCTTATCCCTGGGGATAGGGGATTAAGAATACTTCCCACGTATTCCCTGCGTGTCGTAGAAGGCGACTAAAAGGGGAGGGAGCGGGGGGCTGGAAATCCTCCCCTCTCGTTTTTTTTTTTTTTCCAAAAGAAGGAACAGAGAATTGGGCCAGGTGAGGGTATTCCCTCAAAGGCCCAGTCCTCTGTTCTTAACGCTACCTCGCTAATGCGGGAAATGGAGAATAGTTTGAAAGAAAGAAAACATATATATATATATATATATATATATATATATATATATATATATATATATATATATATATATATATATATATATATATATATATATACATACAAGTGTTTTAGAAGTGTTTTAGATATCTGGGAGTGGATCTGGCAGCGGATGGAACCATGGAAGCGGAAGTGGATCATAGGGTGGGGGAGGGGGCGAAAATTCTGGGAGCCTTGAAGAATGTTTGGAAGTCGAGAACATTATCTCGAAAAGCAAAAATGGGTATGTTTGAAGGAATAGTGGTTCCAACAATGTTGTATGGTTGCGAGGCGTGGGCTATGGATAGAGTTGTGCGCAGGAGGGTGGATTTGCTGGAAATGAGATGTTTGAGGACAATATGTTGTGTGAGGTGCTTTGATCGAGTAAGTAATGTAAGGGTGAGAGAGATGTGTGGAAATAAAAAGAGTGTGGTTGAGAGAGCAGAATATAAATAAATGAATAAATATATATATATATATATATATATATATATATATATATATATATATATATATATATATATATATATATATATATATATATATATACATATATATATATATATATATATATATATATATATATATATATATATATATATATATATATATATATATATATATATATATATATACATTATTTATATATTTATTTTACGATGTCGGTGTCTCCCGCGTTAGCGAGGTAGCGCAAGGAAACAGACGAAAGAATGGCCCAACCCGCCCACATACACATGTATATACATACACGTCCACACACGCAAATATACATACCCATACATCTCAATGTACACATATATATACACACACAGACATATACATATATACACATGTACATAATTCATACTGTCTGCCTTTATTTGTTTCCATCGCCACCCCGCCACACATGGAATAGCAACCCACTCCCCACTCATGTGTGCGAGGTAGCGCTAGGAAAAGACACCAAAGGCCCCATTCGTTCACACTCAGTCTCTAGCTGTCATGTAATAATGCACCGAAACCACAGCTCCCTTTCCACATCCAGGCTCCACACAACTTTCCATGGTTTACCCCAGACGCTTCACTGAGTTTGGAAAAGTGTGTGGAAGAAGAAAGTTAAGAGTAAATGTGAATAAGAGCAAGGTTATTAGGTACAGTAGGGTTGAGGGTCAAGTCAATTGGGAGGTGAGTTTGAATGGAGAAAAACTGGAGGAAGTGAAGTGTTTTAGATATCTGGGAGTGGATCTGGCAGCGGATGGAACCATGGAAGCGGAAGTGGATCATAGGGTGGGGGAGGGGGCGAAAATCCTGGGGGCCTTGAAGAATGTGTGGAAGTCGAGAACATTATCTCGGAAAGCAAAAATGGGTATGTTTGAAGGAATAGTGGTTCCAACAATGTTGTATGGTTGCGAGGCGTGGGCTATGGATAGAGTTGTGCGCAGGAGGATGGATGTGCTGGAAATGAGATGTTTGAGGACAATGTGTGGTGTGAGGTGGTTTGATCGAGTGAGTAACGTAAGGGTAAGAGAGATGTGTGGAAATAAAAAGAGCGTGGTTGAGAGAGCAGAAGAGGGTGTTTTGAAGTGGTTTGGGCACATGGAGAGGATGAGTGAGGAAAGATTGACCAAGAGGATATATGTGTCGGAGGTGGAGGGAACAAGGAGAAGAGGGAGACCAAATTATAGGTGGAAAGATGGAGTGAAAAAGATTTTGTGTGATCGGGGCCTGAACATGCAGGAGGGTGAAAGGAGGGCAAGGAATAGAGTGAATTGGAGCGATGTGGTATACCGGGGTTGACGTGCTGTCAGTGGATTGAATCAGGGCATGTGAAGTGTCTGGGGTAAACCATGGAAAGCTGTGTAGGTATGTATATTTGCGTGTGTGGACGTATGTATATACATGTGTATGGGGGGGGGTGGTTGGGCCATTTCTTTCGTCGGTTTCCTTGCGCTACCTCGCAAACGCGGGAGACAGCGACAAAGTATAATAAAAAAAAATAATAATATAATATATATATATGTATATATATATATATATATATATATATATATATATATATATATATATATATATATATATATATATATATATATATATATATATTTCAGACAACCCAGCCTTCGTCCAATCAGGCCTTCTGTTATCTGTCTTTCTCATGTAAACTCATGAAACTCCATGTAAACCACGAGAAAAATTTCAACACGATAAGTTTCCAAGTGCACTTTCATGTAATGATCATATTGTCAGGGGAGATACAAGAATGATATTGATGACGTAGAACAGCCAGTTGATTTACAAGGAAGAAAAGTAGCTAAGACGCGGTTTGTACACAAGTGTTTGCCGTTGTCGGTGTTCGGGTTGGTAATGTTCGGGTCTGGCACCTTGCCTTCTTAAGTCCTTCCTTAACATCTGCTTCTCTTCTTCTATCAAGCAGGTTTTCCACGTCCAACTTTGATCCATGACTAAACCGTGGCGTCATGTAGGGTGTGGAGCTGCGGGGTCCTCCAGGACGGAGAGAAGCAGGTCCCGCTCCTTGACGGTGAGCTCCTGCAGACACCGGATGTCATCCACGGAGTCCAGCACCAGTCTTACTGCAGCTGCCACCACCACGATGATCAGCAGCTGCTGCCACCATCACGCTGATCACAGCTGCTGCCACCACCACGCTGATCACGGCTGCTGCCACCACCACGATGATCACAGCTGCTGCCACCACCACGATGATCAGCAGCTGCTGCCACCATCACGCTGATCACAGCTGCTGCCACCACCACGCTGATCACGGCTGCTGCCACCACCACGCTGATCACAGCTGCTGCCACCACCACGCTGATCACAGCATCTGCCACCACCACGCTGATCACAGCTGCTGCCACCACCACGCTGATCACAGCTTCTGCCACCAAAACACTGATCACAGCAGCTGGCACCACCACACTGATCACAGCTGTTGCCACCATAGCTGATCACAGCTTCTGCCACCATCACGCTGATCACAGCTGCTGCCACCATCACGCTGATCACAGCTGCTGCCACCACCACGCTGATCACAGCTGCTGCCACCAACACGCTGATCACGGCTGCTGCCACCACCACGATGATCAGCAGCTGCTGCCACCATCACGCTGATCACAGCTTCTGCCACCACCACGCTGATCACAGCTTCTGCCACCACCACGCTGATCACAGCTGCTGCCACCACCACGCTGATCACAGCTTCTGCCACCACCACGCTGATCACAGCTGCTGCCACCACCACGCTGATCACAGCTTCTGCCACCACCACGCTGATCACAGCAGCTGCCACCACCACGATGATCACAGCTGCTGCCATCACCACGATGATCACAGCTGCTGCCACCACCACGCTGATCACAGCAGCTGCCACCATCACGCTGATCACAGCTGCTGCCACCATCACGCTGATCACAGCTGCTGCCACCACCACGCTGATCACAGCTTCTGCCACCACCAAGCTGATCACTGCAGCTGCCACCAAAACACTGATCACAGCAGCTGGCACCACCACACTGATCACAGCTGTTGCCACCATTAAGCTGATCACAGCTTCTGCCACCACCACGCTGATCACAGCTGCTGCCACCACCACGCTGATCACGGCTGCTGCCACCACCACGCTGATCACAGCTGCTGCCACCACCACGCTGATCACAGCTGCTTCCACCACCACGATAATCAGCAGCTGCCACCATCACGCTGATCACAGCTGCTGCCACCACCACGCTGATCACAGCTTCTGCCACCACCACGCTGATCACAGCTGCTGC